>NW_022196906.1:71865779-71926202 GCF_008632895.1 Mastomys coucha | reverse complement strand
AAAAAAAAAAAGTGGTGGGCTAAGTGTTGGAGGAGAATAATACATTCTGTTTAGTGTTAATACATTGGAACAGTTACAGCGAGGAAATGGAGAGAAGCCATAGTTTTAAAACAAACACATACACAAACACAGCCAAAGCATATAAAGTCCAGCCGAGATGTAAAATCAAGCCATGGTGCCCTGTCATCCCCAAATGTTGCTTGAGAAAGAGATTCACTCCGCAGTCGTGCAAATAGTTTGCATTTTCACCTGGTGCTGTTGTACAGGACATGGTAGTAAATCAAAGGTAGTGCTATCATCTGATGGGGGCGGCAGTTTTTCTCTCAGAGCAATGTTGGGTAGATAACAGGCAGGAATGTGATGTCAGTTAGTGGGATTAAGAATGAACACTTCTCCAGAGCATTGGTTAGAGACGAAGCCTGCTAGAATGTTAACAATAGTCACAAAAATACTAAGAGTGAGGAAAGTATTGTCTAAACCTAAAATAGAAACTAAGAAAGGGGATGAGACCGGACAGCAAGGGAAGAGCCGAGTAATGAAGGGAAGCCCATTGGTTCACGGATGAGGCCTCGAGCAAAGATTGATTAGCTTCTAAGAGTTCAATTCAGTGTTGAGTTATACAAGTTAAAGCTAGAGTTAGGTATATCAGAGCATATCACTTCCTTGATTCAGATAAGAAAGGTTGAAAACCATCTTGATAGCATTATGTACATGCTTTAGAAAGAAGAGGACCAACCAGTAGGTAGAAGGCTACCTTTCTATGATAAAATGATTAGTGCATTAGGACAATGGGGTGTTTTTCTACAAAGGCTGTTGGGGGAGGGGTGTAGTTGTAGAGGACCAGCATCTGGCAATGTCTATATGTCAGAAAACAAAACAATCACTTCAGTGTTGACGTAGATACTCTCATGTCTCTTTAACACATTAGAAAAAAAATGCGTGTGTAAAGCCACAGTTCCATAGTTAACTTTAAATTTACTAAAATGACTTGCAAGGTAGCTCTCTAATAGCATGGCCATTTAAAGAACTTAGGGCCTCAGTGATACAGGACACAGTGATTGAGTTCAACTATCTCATGAGATGAGCACACTGAAAAGATTTCCTCTCGGTAATAGCTCTGACATTGCCACTCAGCATTGCGGACTGCCTTTTGAGAAGAGTGTCTTGAGAATGAGTTTGAAGAAAGCCTGTGGTCAAGGGCTCAAGGAAATGAGCTTTCTGGGAGATAATACCAGTGACCACTACAAAAATGTTCAAATGGTGTAGGAGAAAGAAGGAAGTGGTTGAGAACATAGCATAGTTACCAATGGGGAATGATGAGAGGGAATACTTAGTATATTTCAATTAAGAAGTTTTCCATTGTTGGTACAGGCAGTCAGAGGTAAAATGAAGGGCTCATTCCAGGTTACTGACTAAGCATTTGATGAATATCCCTCCTTTCTCCATGAAATTATTAATTTATACCTTTGTTTTTTTAAAGAAAAAGAATAAAAGTAATATAAAATCAGGAATGTGCATTTTTTAAAAAATTAGAGATGATTCTCTTTTATATGGAAAGTGCAAATTACGTTGTTACACTTAATTAGTGTTGTGTAAATTAGAATAGTATTAGTGTAAATTAGAATAACATTATGGTACATTTGGAAATTACTAATGAATTCATTCTAAATATAATAATAATAGCCAACTAGAAAATATAAATAAATTTATATGTAGATCAATATAAACTAGTAAATATTATTAGACACTAGTTTTAGAAATTTCTGAATATGTAGTTCTTAAGTTGTGTGACAAAATTCTGAATTATTATTAGAAAAAATATTATGTAGTGGAGTAGGAACTAGGGAAATAGAAGCCTTCATCTTTAAAAAGTTCAGGAAGGCCTTTTGCTTTTATTAACACCTAAAAATTATGAAACTATGTTACTAACACTGGTAATTCGGTAAACAATCAAGAGAAATTGATAGTTCGTTGACTATATTGAAGCTCTTAAAAAAAAGCCTTACTAGAAAGATAGCTGGATTCTGGCAGCAGTCGGTATTAATTTACAAAGCATCTCTAGCAAATTCTAAGAGGTTTTCTAAACAGGGTAGAGTTTGCAGAAGTATCCTGCATGCTTGAAATGTCCCCACTTTTCTTGTGAGGAGAAATCAGTCATGGAGAAAAGTGGAGAAAATATTTAATGGTTAAAATACACACACATGTACACTAGCATGCAGTGTGTGTGTGTGTGTGTGTGTGTGTGCATGCTTGTGTGTGTGTGCACATGCACACACACATATACACACACACAACTTGAAAACTAGGAATACTGAAAGAGAGATTTTTTTAAAAAAACATTAAATGTGACTTCAACTACAAATTATTGCAAAACTCCAATTAAAATGCTGTCATCTTTGATAACAGAAGCCTCTGTTGCCCAGTCTGTGATGTTTGCATTTAAGCATCCTCAGCCATGGGAAACAACTCCATAACACCAGCTAAGCGGCGCTGCTTCCAAGACAAACTGTGTGGGTGTGATGGGGTGGGCGTTCTCAGGTACATCCAATCAGTTCTGTTTTGTTTTCCACTTTCACTGAGGTTTTGATATTCTGGACTCTGTCAATGATTTAAAATATCACTTATATGGTAAAATTACTTGTTGATCTTCATACTTATGAAAGAAATATTTGGGGCATGTTTGCACAGAGGCTAAGAAGCTCAGGATGGAATGTTTGATTTTTGTTAGATTTATGTGTTTTTAGGACTCAAGACTACATGTCATGATGGTCATCACAGTGGGTTTCTTAGAAATTTAATCCCCATGATTTGAAACAAAATTCTAAAATATGCTTCTATCTACTGATAAACTTTTACTAATTTAATTTATAGACATCTTTGGATATTTGCTTTATACATACATACATATATACATATATATTCATTAATATTTTGGGTGACTCATTTCTCAAATTCACTAGTCATGCATATTTTATTTTATAGATTGGTAAAATCAAACTAATAATTTTAAAGTCTCCATTTGAAATCTTTGGCATGATTTCAGCATTTGCCTTAAATTCTGGACTACTTAAGTGATACAAGAATACACGTACAAGCTATCTTTACCTTAGCTATCCCAAATATTCTTAAGTAAAATTATATTTTAAAAAATTCCTCCTTTTTTGATGTGAGATTGGCAGTTGTGAATAGTTTCAACTAGATTATAAAGTGTTCTGCTCCTCTGTACTTTTCCTAGGAAAGGGAGCCCTTTGCTTACAGAAGAAAGCACACCATTGGCTAAGTGTTCATTAAGTTATTGTTACATGTTCATTCTGGCAAATACTTGGGGAAAATAAGCTAAAGTGCCCCTTCTACTTTGAACTTGGTGTTCACTCTCTCAATTTACCTTTTTTGTGTTGGTGTTAGGAGCTTTAGTCTTTGAATTTTGGGCACCTTTTCAGGTTCACAATATGCATTCATACATATTCCAAGTTCTTAGAGTTTTACGCAACTGAGATATATAAACTTGTAGGATTCTAGTCATCATAAAGCTGTGGTTTAATTTCTTTCAATGATAGAAAGTCTGTTTCATTTTCCAAAATGATGGCAACCTCAATCTTTTTAGATTACACATTTCCAAATTAGGACAACTATTTAAAATATTGTGAATGAATTATTTTTGCAATAGAATTACGAAGACAACTTTTGTATTGATTTTGTTTCAGGGAATAAATGGGCTATAGAATGTAATGCTTAACAGTTTAGGTCTTATTTAAAATTCAAAGCCATGTCTCATTAGTAAGCATAAACCCCATTATTAATGGAGGCTTAAAATGCCACATTTCTTATAAAACTAGTAGAAACTGTTTGCATAAGCACACTGAAAAGAACACCTTGATAATTTCATAAGTAATGTCCTATTTAAATCTATCTTTCTTTCCTCTAGCTAACTTCTCACACTACCTCTGAGCAGCTTGCTCATAAACCACCTGCTTTCTCCTTTGTTTCTCCAACTAATCAGAAAACGCCACCTGTCCCAGCTAACGTCAGCGGAGCCGCTGTGCTAGAGGAGTTTCACACTCGCAGGCTGGATGTCGCTGGGGCCTCTGAGGAAGAAACGACTACGTATTTTCACACTACTGCTCACAATTCCCCCCTTTCTTCATGGAAGGGCGCTTCGACACTAGTATTTTCTTCTTCTGCTCAACTGCCAGGTTCTAGTTTATGTGGCTCAAATGTCGCTGATCACACACGTGGGCTGGCACCGGAAGCACAGAAGAAAATGTCGACTTCGAGCGTCCTTAATCCCAGGGAAGATGTGAGAACCTCTACTTCGTCTGCCTCTGGTGCTTCTCTGACATCACCCTCAGCTTCCTACATACCAGTACGCATTGTCATGCACTCACTGTCCCCAAGTCCCAAACCACTTACCTCCTCTTCCCATGGCTCTTTGTCTACTGTCTGTAGCCAAATGTCATCCAGTGGAAATCTTTCAAAGTCAGGGCTGAGGTCCCCAGTCCCCTCTCGGCTTTCTCTCCTCACTGCTATCCTCAAGTCAAACCCTTCTCACCAAAGGCCTTTATCTCCTGCATCCTGCCCGACCTTCTCCCTTAATTCCCTGGCTTCTTCCACTCTTACACTTGATCAAAAAGTAAAGCAAACTCCACCCACACCTAAGAAATCTCTCTCGAGTTGCTCCTTGACAGCTGGGTCTACAGAGCAAGAACACCAGGCTTCTGCAGAGAGCCACCAATCCTGCCACCTCCCTTTCTTTTCCAAGACCACCACACTTTCTCAGGCCCACCCCCTCTCTCCACCAGCACTGGCCAGTAGCAGTTATGCTTCTATGGATATAGAGAAAATACTAGGAAGCACTCCGGGGAGCAGTACAACCTCACCCCAATCACAGACTGATACGTTCAGTCTTGTTGATGCCCCTTCGGTCACACCAGGTTTGTCCCCTCTTTCTTCTTCGAAGGGCAGAAAGGATGGTGACCTCAAGGCTCCAGAAAAGAACAGGAATAAGGTAGAACACCCTTCTACCTTATTATCTTCTACACCACTTGATGAGAGTTTGGCCCTTTCCCCTTCAGGGAAATGTTTCCACCCTTCCCCAGCCCTCTCAGACCTGATAGACAGGTCCAAAAGAGCCTGCTCCCAGCAATACCCAGGTCAGCTGCCAAGCCCTTCAGCTCTTCCTACTCCAGTCTCCAGGGCTGGCTCCGCTTCTTATCCCCATTTGGGGAGCTCCATTCTCCCTCCCGAGAGTTCATTCACTCAGGCACTTCAGTCTAGTCCTTCAGCATTGCGCCAGAGCTGTGGAAGTGCTCCATGTCCTTCAAGAACTGGTATGCCTGAAAGTACAGCATCCAACCACAGCTCACGTGTTCCAACTCCATCACTTCCTCTCTCTCTAACAAGAACCAAGGAGCTGCTCTCACCTTGTACCCTGTCCATGTCAACAGGCTCTGAAAATAAGACGCCCAAGGTATTTTTTTTTTTTTGGCTTGTTGCATGCTTATTTTGAAATATAGGGAAAAAGTTAATTATTACATTCATCCTATGACTATGACTTTAGAGACACACACACATAGACACACACACAGACACACACACACAGACAACACAGACACAGACACAGACACACATACACACACACACACACACACACACACACACACACATTTAAATTTTTTTCTGGGCATGGGTTGCAACTTTGGTCCCAATTAAAAACAGATAGCATTTTACTGTGTGCTGCATTTCTAATAACAATAAGAAGAGTCTCATTATCTATAAAAACATGTTGTACTGATAGGATTAGTTAGTAGGTTAGTATTATGCATATAACATAGGTCTTGGCTTATAATATACACAACACCAATTTGAAGATTTTTCTATTACCTTTGTCTTTGTTATTTATAATGATCACCTTTCTTTCCCTCCTGCAAGGCTGATTTTTTTCATTGGTCCCCTGCTTCAAGCTATATCAAATTGGCTTTTACTCTACACATAAGTCAAAATGGAATAGGAATTTTCTTTATGTGTAAAAATATTTAATTTACGATGAGCACTGAATATTTAACATCGTTCAACACAAAGAGAATGAACAAACAGCATAAAGGAACAGAAATAAGAAAAAGTAATGCTGGCTTTTAAATGCTCTGTTGAACAAGAGCGTGGAACAGCATCTATTTAATATGAGAATGGAAACGTTTGAGGAGAGAGTCCATAATGCAGCCCTGCTGGAGCAGACAGTCCTACGGTAGGGCATGGCAGCTTTCCCTGTATCCTCAAAGGACTCAGGAATGGATCCCATTGCCCTCAGAATTTGATAGTTGTTAAGTGAGTGAAATAAAACAGTGGAAGTGCTAGCGTTAGCTGTCCATGGGACTTCAGATTCAATATATTTAAATAATACAGTTTCTAGGCTTTGCAGCATCGCACAAAGTGAGCTCAGTTCTGTTATTACCAGATGATAAATGTAAGGTTACGGAAGCAGAGCAGCTCACATGATGTTATTGGTATTGCAATACATTTCAACTGAAAAAGTAGGCATTAGAAACAGCATGCCTGCCACTGATGTGATGGTTTTAAAGAGAACTAAGAAGTAATTATCTTGAAAAAAAAACTTACTAACATTTGATTATAGATGCATGATGTGGTGTGTCATCTACTAATCATTTTCTGAATTTGTTGACTTGGTTTTTTTTTTTTGTTTTGTTTTTTAATTTAAGATAGGTTCTCCCTGTGTAGACCAGGGTGGCTGTGAACTGGAAACCCCTGCTTTAGCCTCCCCAGGGCATTGCCAAGGAGAATCATTCTTTAATGCTTTTTTGATGTCTTGATGTTCTGGCTGGGTTTTTAACTACTGTGATAAAATACCATGACCCAAAGCAATTCAAGGAGGACAGGGTTATTTCACCTTGCAGTTTACAGTTCACCATGGAGGGATATTGGGACAGGAAGGTGGGTAGGCACTCTGGCAGAGACCAAGGAGGAGTGCTGCTTACTGGCTTGTTCCCCTTGGATGCTCAGCTTGGGTTTTATACATTCTAAGATCCCCCCTTTCCAGAGATGGTGCCACTCAGAGTGGGTGAGCCCTACCACATCAATCATGAATAAAATAAAATGCCCCACATCTAATGTGATGGAGACATTTTCTCAGTTGAGATTTCCTCTTCCCAGATGGCCCTAGCTTGTGTTGAGTTGACAGAAACTAGCCAGTCTTCTTGGCATCTGCTTGAGTTACTCATTACCCTTTGTGAAAAGTAATTTCACCAGAGAAGCTTGTTCAAAAGGGTTCTATTTGGGCTCCTGTGTGCTTTGTTCACATTGCTTCCTATCATGGATATAGTCACTGTTTGATGAGGATGAGCCTGAAAAGCTTTTGATAAATTAAAGGCCTGTATGTCAAAGTATGTCAAAAACCTATTTTTCCTTGGTTTTCTCAGTTCTGAAGAATTTTCAGCACTAGCTTTCTTTGTTTGGTTTTCCTGATTTCTAGTTAAGGAAACTGTAGCTTATAGCTGTGTTTGTTGAAATTGGTGACCATGAAAATAAGAAGAACTATTTGCCTATCCATCAAAATATTGCCCTACTCTTTTTTTTCCAAAATGTTTTAACATACAAATTCAACATTTATTCCAAGAAGATGTTCCTGAGACATCATCTTCTCATCTTTAGTTTTTATTTTCTTCTTCTTATTGCATTTCTATAGTTTAAAATTAGAAAAACCAACACACATTTTATTACAAACTACCCTTCTTGGGAGTTATGTCTTGAGTGCAGAAATGTATTCAAATTGACACAATCAGAGATGAACTGCATCCCAATTTTGTTTTTGTTTTGTTTAAATTGGTGCAATTATTCCACAGAAGGCAAAGACAAAATAAACAAAAGCTCTGAGATATCAAAGAATTTATTTTCTTTTGAGTTGTTTCTTGCCTCAGTCCTTCCAGGGTGGTGCAAAATAATCAAAGTATTCCAAGTGCTCTTTTGAAGTAAAAATAAGTAAATAAGAAAATTAGCAAATCAAAATAAATAAATAAATGTTCAGATTTATTTAAGCTTTATGCACCAGATAGATAGGTGGTCCTCAAATACAGGTACTCAGCAAATTGAAACAGTAATGCCTAAAAGAAATCAGTTCAAAATCTGGGCTCTGCCTGTTAACCTTTGATATTAGAATGGATTGGAATGGCTAGTGTATGCTGAGTAAATTCAGATAAGAAAGCATGTTTGAAGCTCCTTTGTCATTGCTCAACTTGTATTGCATTAATATGGTATAATTGACATGCTAATTTTAGGTATTGCTTTAAAATATTCTGGTTTGTGTTCATGGCCCTGGACAGGATGGACATCTCCCTGAGTATTCTCTGGCCAACTTCTGTATTGTTTGAGACAGAAAACATTTCCCCTTAGGAAAATGGGGGTACAACATTCATCCAAGGTTGTTTTTGGGTTCCAAATATAATTGATTATCATTTTTAAAAGTGTTTATTTTTTTCCCCTCCTAGTGTGCTGCCATGGTATTTCACATAGAATTGGAGAGGCTATTATATCATCATCTCATATAATCTAGTACTCACTGAAAATGGTTTCAGATTTCTTCCAAATGAGTGCTTCCAGTGGTCTGGCTTAAAGCTATTTGGACTCAGTTTGTTTACAGGATCAGTTAGACCGTTTACTGCTTCATGAGGCTTTATAGCCAGGGTGCTATTTATTAAACTCTCATTCCTTCAAGGCATCAAAACATTTCCAATTTTGTTACACTGGGAACTTGGTGCAGCAGGCAGGATGTGGCTCTCCCCATTTTGTAGAGCCAAGTATGACTTTAGAAAGGAGTGATAAGAAATATGGGCTAAAAAATTAATCTGGGTCACTCATTCAATAAGCACATACTGCCATTCTATATATCCTTTGCTAAGAAAAGTTAAAAAAAAAAGAAGCAAAGGAAGCTTACATTCTGTGATGGAAGAGAATTCATTTCCCACATTTAACATCGATTACCTTCTTAGAGGGTGGAGAATAGTATGGAGAAGAATATAGCCAAATGAAGTCACTACAGAGAGGGTCTGTGTCAGATCTCTGTTCGATTGCTGGAATAGGTTTCTTTGAGAAGTTATCATGCAAAGAGATGTGTGATGAAGAAAACCCCTGAGGCTAACGAGTTCTTGATTGACAGGTAGAGGGAACAGTCTAGGAGCAGGTGCTGAAGCATGTAATGAGCAAGAAAATGCTGAAGGTGTCAGAGGAAGAAGGGCTGGATGCCACATTCTATGCTGAAGTTCCTGATTTACTTTGAGGAAGACAGGGAGCTCATGTTTTGTTTTGTTTTAATTGAAATTTTAAATTTTGTTTCGGAAGAATTTCATACAAAAACAGTATTTACATTCTTTTCACATTTCTCTTCCCTACTATGACTCTCCTTATGTTCCCTCAGTCCCTCTTAAATTAATGATATCTTATTAAGTATCTATCTATCTATCTATCTATCTATCTATCTATCTATCTATCTATCTATCTATCTACGGGTTTAGGGCTGACTATTGGGTTAAATACATACCAGAGGATGTATTCCTGAAAAAAACCGACTGTCTCTCTCTCAGTAACCAGTAACCACTGATTGGCTGTAGCTCTTTATCTAGAGGTGTAACCTTCTGATAATTTTCCCAATCCATGTTGTCATGCTGACTAGTATTTAGGCAACCACATTGATGATATTTCATGAGAATGACTTTCCTGCCATGTCAAGAAGATACTGTTAAACAGTGGGCATCCTCATCCTCTGGCTCTTTCAATCTTTCCACCCCTTCTTCTGCAATGTTCCTTGAGCCTTAAGATATAGGAGTTATATTGCAGATGTAACAACTGGGGTTGAGCCCCCCATGGTCACTTGTGGTCTGCATTTTGACTAGTTGTAGATCTTAATAGCTTCCACTTGCTTCACAAACAATTTCTTTGATGAGTGGTGAGAGCTACACTTCTCTTTAGGTATAATAAAACATAGAATATATGTAGAAATTATATTTGTTTAAGAAAATGGCAGTTGGTTCTCCTCTAAGGTGTATGACCCTAGGGTAGTTGGCTAGGTGGATTCTATCTCTTGAATGAAAGCCTGTATCTACTTAGACTTCTGCTAGTTACCTCCTGAATAAAAGTGCCACTATTGTGTCATTGGGGATATCTCACTTGACTGATCATTAGTGAGATTTGTAGTCTGGGTAGGACTATTGGTTGCTTTTCTCCATTGGCAGCTTCCATGACACCTTTGGATATTATGAGAGTTGGTTCTCAAAGATGATGCTTCCAGTTCCTGATCAGTTCTTTCAAGTACCATGTCTGAAGTGTGTATAGTCTTCCTCAATAGGGTTTTACTTTCAGGTTCTTGAAGGCTCTGGAATAGCTAGCTGACACAATATTGATTAGTATATAAAGAACAGAATATACAAAGATGAGCAAGGAAGTAAAGAGACCTTGGGAAGTGATTATAACTTTCTAGGTAAGTCATGGTCAAGCGTAGAAGTGAAAGTGAAGGTGTTTGTCTAGAGTTTGTAAGTTGTATGACTTTTAGCAGTCAGAACCACTATATGGAATGTTAAGCTATTAAATGTTTATGACATCCTGTTTTTTCTCCTTTTCTGTCACTATCTTTTATTTGCACCCTTAATAAGTTTTCTGTGATTTTAGGGGACTAATGATGCCCCATAATTCTCCTACCCTTCCTGTCCCTTCCATTTGTTCTGTGCTAAGAATAAGATAAAAATAAAAGGAGAAATAATACAAAAGCTCTCTGCTAAAAGACCTAACAGATGAATAGGTGTCAAAAAATATTCTAATGAAGTAAGTTTTAAAGGATAAATCAGATACAGGTAGAGTTTTTATGAAGAGAGATGTATAGACAAATTTTATTAGCAGTTACTTCTCCCAGGTGCTCTGTTAAGCACACATCTTTACAGAGTCTGACAATTCTTCCCTGACTGTAACATTTTGGTAGAAATGCAGACAGTCTAAAAAGACATTTGTGTCCCTCTTTTTGGCTATCAGACTACTGAAACAAGGGATCCTAAAAACTGGAATTTTCTCAGGAATATCATGCTGAAAGAAGGAAAAGATAGAAGACTGGTATCAGCCAGAAGGATAAATTATCCCTGGGAAAATGTTTTACACAGTTCTGACAACTTGAGATAAAAACTGGCAGGAGAGACTAGAGCTCAAGCGATGATGGCTAGGCCACATCTGGACCAGGACTACTTAGTTTTGTAGATGCTGCTTGTTATTTGCTTAAGTCTGAACTTCATGTCAAGGCCCCAAAGATGGACTTGGGTACCACTGGGCATCTTGTTTCTTTTTTACTATGATCACATTAAATAAATCTTTTCCTTTGTTTTTTTTTTTATTATTATTATTTCTTGTTTGTTTAATAGACTTTTGAGTAGGTCAGGATGCAAAGCCTACCTTGCCAGGTCTGCCATGGTCCAGGATCTGTGCACAGCCCCTGCAGTCATACCAACTCTGCCTATTCAGTTATCAGGATCACTATAGATTGTGTTGTCCAACATTCCAGAAATAATATGGAGGATGTGGCTCTGAGATGTGGTTGATTTTTCATCTCAGATCTTACATTACCAAGATAATGACTGCAGCAATTTGGGTGTGGCCCTGGAAAACCAAGAAGTGAAAGTTTGATTCAGACTTTCTTCAAACTCATAGATCTAAAGAAGCTGAACATTGTTGTAAATGAGAATTTACACCAAGAACCCCATGTTGTTGCTAATAAGAGGTTCTGCTTCTGAAACTATAACTGTAAATCCAGCTCTCAATACATATAACCTGCTTTATCTTGATGTTATTGGTTTTTATGACTAGATTCTGCAGAGGAACTGCAGGTACTGGCCATCTCTCTGGCCCTACTGATGGTGAGTTTTGAAACACCACAGGCTATAATTCAAGTTATCTGCTATGATCTTCTCTGGGACAGTTTAGATTTGTACCAAAGATTTCAGGTTATACCAATGAGCTTTATGTATTATGAAGAAGCCTTGGAATGCTTAGAAGAAATAAGTCCTATATTAGAACAAAGAAATCCACATTAAAGTCTAACAATATCAGGGGAACTCAGGAAAGATACTGGATCTGATTAGCACCTTTTGTGTCAATAAGCATGGTTTGTCAGATTGAAAATCTTGGAAAAGCACTTGTTTAGAGGAGTACAGTATGCAGCAGAGTAGTGATTCAAGGAGCAATTATTGAATGAATCCATTAGTTGAATTCTACAGCCAGTAAGATTGACAGGATGTTCTAGTGTCAATCACACTGAGAGAACCCAGTAGTGAGAGCTTCCCATTTTTGATGTCTGTCTTGAACAAAAATAAAATAACATATCTAACAAAAATGGCTCATGCAATAATATAAAAATTCCTATCGACACAGTTTAAAACAAGAAAACAATCTCTAATATGAAACTAGATAAAAACAACATTTAAAGTCTAGGATATACCATTTGACCTCAGATTTTCCTGATGAGTCTTTAGCTTCAGGGTTCTGTAAATGTATGCCATTTTCCCTGTTGTTCATAAAGAAATTGCAATTTCATTCTAAATCCTTACCTAGATCCATTGTTTTCTAGAGGTGACAGCATTGCAGGATCAATGTAGAATCTAGGACTGGAAGTGACCTCAGGTATCCTCCAGGATTGTCCCTCATGGAGGAGATGGGAGTACAGGACCCAGGAGAGTTGGAAGGTTACAAAAGATCACAAAGCTGCTGCTTCTTAGAGAAAAGAAAGTAGCAGATAAATGAGCAGAGTCTATTCCCCAATGAGAGTACTCATATTCCAAGGTCTTCGCGTGTATTTTGTTGAGTATGTTTTATGTTTATATCAAAGTATGGTTGTATGGGTAAATAGACATGAACTTATATGTGCATTTAAATAAATGCATTTATTTGCATATAAATATGTATAAGTGAGGGTTGTGAGTGATAGGCTTCAGTGGCTTCCTGACATCCTGGCTTTGGGTTGCTAATTCCATTCTAGCTAACAAACAGAAAGAGAAGGAAGAGACAGCAAGAAGAGAGAATGATTTTGGCTTTTAGCCGTACACTGCAGTTCTTCCTCTAGGTCTTTCACTAAAGCCCTCATTTTCCTCAGCTCCTTTTTAAGACAATGGATGTGCTAGACTCAGTATCATCATACAAGTTTGATAAAGTTTATTTTAATTACACCCATAAAATTCAAGTATTTTTAAATCAAATAAATTCCCACAATATGTTCTGATCATACTTTTCCCACCTTGCAGCTCCTAGATTTTCCCCATCTCCGTACCCACCCAACTCTACATCCCCCCCCCTCAAAACAAAGAGGCAAACAAATAGACAACCAATCAACCAACCAATCAAAAAACCCCAAAGAAACAAACTTCATGGAAAAACCACAGCTGGAAGCCACAATGTACAAGCAATAAGACAAAAAATAAAAAAAAATAAAAAGCCTAAACAAAGAAATTTGAGGCAAATTGTCTACAAAAATACCACCGAGTTTGTTTTTTGTTGGTCATCTACTGATGGGCATAAAAATTACTCTAAAATGTGTTTAGTATACACAGTGAGAGCTTATTAGAAAAAAAAACTGTAAGCAGTTCTCAACTGCAGACAGTTTCTTGGCTAGGGTTGCTATCCTATATCTACTTTTCCCTCTCCTCCTTGGAACCCTGTCTAAGTAAGTCCTGCGTAGGCTCTGAACATGTTGCTATAGGCTCTGTGAGTTCATATGTATAATAGTATATTCTGTTGTGCCTGGAGTATGTTGTTTCATTGGCATCATCTATCCCCTACGCCTCTTACATTCTTTCCATATCCTCTTCACATAGCTTCCTGAGCCTTGAGAGGAGGGGTTTGATGAAGACATTCCACTTAGAACTGAGTGTTCCAAAAACTCTTGTTCTCTGCACATTGTTCAGCTATGCGTCTCTGTTAGTTCCCGTCTATTGCAAGAGGAAGCGTCTTTGATGATGGCTGAGAAAGCCACTAAGCAGAACAGAGCTAGGAGTTATTTTATGGTACTGTTCCTTTAGCAGAACTATAGCATTTGGTTTTCCTTTAGGCCCATGGCAAACCAGTCTAAAGTTTGTGTCCACATGAGAAGTGTCAGGTATGGGCGTCAATTCTTGGAAATGTTCTTAAATTGAGTTATACAGCGATTTGTTACTCACACAAAGTTTGTGCCACCATCCAGCTGTATATCTTGCAGGCAAGTCACCACTATAAATCACAGAGTTTGTAGTTGATTGATGGTTACCTTTCTTTTCTGGTGTGTGCAGAGTAGTTGACTATTATACCTTGAACACTAGTCAGTGAGGAGGGTGGTTCTTTCTTCTTCGTCGTCGTTACCGTCTTCTCCTCCTCCTTCCCCTCCTCCTCCTTCTTTTAAGTTTCTTTTTTTATTTTTATTTTTTATTTTTCTTTAGGATATTTTATTTATTTACATTTCAAACGTTTTCCCCTTTCCTGGTTTCCCCTCCAGAAATCCCCTATCCCATCCCCCCCACCCCCTGCTTCTATGAGGGTGTTGCAGGAAATATTAAAAAATGAGCCAGCACATTCCAGCCCTTGTGCTAGCAACTCTCTGCCCCTGAGGCTTATCTGGCCATGCACTAGCAGGCAATGTCTGACCTGTTTTTATCTTGTGGAGACTCTGACTCAGAACTCCACAATCTCTCCACACAACTTGCTAGGTTCCCACTGGTGGGTTGTGTTACCACACCAACCCTGTGCTTCAAATACCTCATGGCCTTTGTGGTGCATCTCAGGCAAACCCACACTTTGCTGCTATATCTTTCTCTCTCCAACCCCAACAAGCCGCCTCATGAAGGAAAACACAACACAAACTAAGTTTAGAAATTCAATTTAGGTAATTCAATTGTTGGGCTCAGCAACAAAAATCCTAATCTTGTAAGTCCTATGAAAGCTAAATCCTTTGGTGGCAAATCCTGACAGATCTGCCATTGAAGCCAGGAGACACTCGTAGCTATATCAAGTCCACAAGCTATCCCCTTCCAAAAGGACCTCTCTCCTGCTTCACTTCCTTTCTTCCCTTCTCCAACCTGGATGTCCAGCCTACTCACCCAATGATTGGCTCCTTTGTTCATTAGGAGAGTGGTTCATAACAAGTCACCTGAGTATGACTCACTCCTTGTCCGGAGCCCAGGAAAGTGGAATTAGCATCAATATATAAACAGTACCAGGCTTATCCACAACATGAGGGTGTTCCCCTCACCAACCAACCCACCTACCCACTCCTGTCTCCTGCCCTCTCATTCCCCTACACTGGAGCATCGACCCTTCACAGGGCCAAGGGCCTCTTCTACAATTGATGCCAGACAAGGCCATCCTCTGCTACATATGTGGTTGGAGCCATGGGTCCTTCCATGGTTGGCGGTTTAGTCCCTGGGAGCTTTGATTTGATCAATAAAGATACTAGTGACTAATGTCTAGGGTGGGATGGGACACTTAGAGTTGTGTGGGAAGACACAGGGAGAATCAGGAGAATTGAGGAAGAAAGAGAATGGTAGCAGGAGACAACGCCAACCAGCCATGTGAGTTTTCATTTGGATTGGCCAAGGGCTAATCTATCTGATTATGCCTGGGATGGCAGAGGAGCTTTAAGATTGCCAAGTCATTGAGTTAGCAAAGTTATTTTAAGATTAATTGGTGTGTGTTTGAGTGTGTGTGTGTGTTTTTTTTTAATTTGTGCATTGAAGGGAATTTGGGTGGGGACTGGTAGCATGGTTTGCTTAGAGCTTCAGGCGGGGTAACAAAAAATACACATGACAAGTGTATTTGGATGAAGCTACTAGTTAGGCAATAGCCCAACTTTTGTATGTGCAAGGAGGGATGTAAATGTTGTCATCAGCAGTAGGATGGCATCAGCTATCTGTTTGAAGAGAGAAACCAATATCCCTGGCATTTGGGTCTTCCCATTGGGCCCCTTTTGACTCAACTAGATTTAACTCATTCCTGGCATAAGAGGCTTTATTTATTTATTTGTTTATTTATTATTTAACAATGTTTAGCTAGGGCACTGTCTTCCCCATTATTTGCTTACTTCACTCAGAGTTTTCATATATATATATATATGAAAAGTCTCTCCAATACTAGGTGTACATTTGGCCCCCAAATGGCTCTTAGTATTAATTAATTTTCTCCCCCATATTCCCTCCATTCCCCCTTAATCTATCCTCTTCTCATTTAATTCACTCACTCCAGCCTTCCACCTCTTTGTAACTATATATTCTATTTTCCCTTAGGCTTTATGTTTTGACAACTCCAGTTTTTACTTGTTAAATCTTTGGTTAGCTTTTCAAGGAACTGAGGCAGCTTGGAGTGCTGTGCCGTGTCCCTGCTGGTTATAAGCCACTGGGAAAGCTGCCTCAGGTAGGGAATTTGGTATGATAGGAGTCTTGAATTTAAATAATGAACTCAGGACCAGAGTGAGACAAAATCAGGGCTTCTAATATTGGATTTTATCTTATTCCAGTTTCTACAGCTTCATTAATCTCTAGTTTTTCCAAACAACTCACATAGTTCTGTTTGACTTAGAACATAGAATGTGTTAAATTTCCTTCATTAATATCACTGTGTAGAAAGCAGAAGTATTTATAGTATTAAATATAAGATTAGGACCAAGAGATTGGGCCTCATTTCCACTATGGACAATTCGCGGTGTTAAAACTGCTGTTAGTTAGGTGTAGAGGTCTATCCAGCAATTCTGCTACTTAGGAAGGGGAGTCAGGAAGAGCATGGATTTCAAGCTAGCTTGAGCTACATATGGATGCCAAGCCTATCTTAGGCTATGTAAAGAGACCTTGCCTAAAATTTTAACTTAAACCAACCTGAAACTGCTGCCAAATTATGTGTATTATAACCTTTGTTTTTGTGAATGATGCAAATATGTATCAAGGGCTTAATTAAATGATTGGCATATTTACTACTAATGGCTATGTAAAAAGAAAAATATTTTCCTGAGAATCCAACAGAACTCTTAACCCATCTATAGAATTCTACTTCTCTTACAAAATATAGTTAGTAAGATATTTGTATATAACATTGTAGAAATGTTTAGAATTTGTAGGCTAACATCTTATTGTGGTATTTACTGACCTATCAGTCTAATAAAAGATTAACATGGACTAATTTTTCTTTTTCTGAAATATGCTGTGAGAAATAACCCATTTCTTCACCTGATAATATGCCATTTAACTTGATAGACATGCCTACAGTTATGTCTTATTCTTCCCCCTTTTCATCTCCATTCTTGCTTTCTGGTTACCCATTCTAGCAATACAAGACCAAGTCAAGCTACAAGGCTTTTGCAGCAATCCCTACAAACACATTGCTCTTGGAACAGAAGGTCAGTGTTGTGTTCAAAGCAGAGTGATAGTTATATATCTAGTATTCTGTTTTGTTATGTGCATAAAACTTCTCCTGAGAAAATGTGTGCTTTCCAGTTATTTTACTTAAATCAAAACTGCTCCTAGTTTAGGATCGTGTGATGAAAGCATCTTGATTAGCTAATGGCTGACATCCTTGTGATCACTCGGGTTTGAGTGTGATCTCCGAGATGTCTTGTGCACTGTCAAGCAGGCTGGGAGGTTTGAATCAGACTTCAATACATCCTTCTACTTTGGAAATTTAAAATCTATTAGGTTTAAGAGTTTCTACCTCTGTTTACATAAACCAAATTCAATGGAATGTATGGGATTATATGTACAACTGTTTACCTGCTCATTGATTGATCACAATTTGATTAATAGCATCTTCCAGTATCATGTTATGTGCACCCCCAGCTATAATACCTGAATATCTGCCATAGTAATGCAGAATCTACCACCAAGAAATCTCTTCATCCATGCCTGTCAACCATTGGTCCTACCCTTCTCCCTTCTGATTAGCAGGAAGATTGGTGATAACTCCTAATAATAAAATAGCTTTTATATAGTTCTATGTAGTTTTGCTTTACTTTTAAACATCATCAATTATACAATTATTGGATGATATATATTTTAATAAGTTAATTACATAGGTGCAAGAGAAATCGCATGAAGGATTCATATCAGAATGAAAGTGAAACCATTCACTAAGTATGGAAAATTGTAGTCTTAATATGTTATTTTATGGTGATTTATTTAGGCTATTTAGCAGTTACTGCATTAAGCTATTTTTTTTAACATGGCTAGTAACAGTACTTCAAATACTGTTGTAACCATTTGTAAAGTGTTAACTGGTTCTTAGCCTGGTGGAATTTTGATAAAAAGTTTATGAATCTTCATTCTTATTCTCTTAGAATGATGTAGAAATTGAAGTCTTTGTATGATAGCTAAAAAGTAGGAACTATGTGTAAAATGTTTAGTAGCACAAGGTCAATATTAAATGGGTAATATTTCTTGTAGTCTGTGTTTATGGTAATAATTCCAGATTACTCACATGTGGACTAAAGTCTGTGTTCTGTATGCATTGATTTGCTTAGCCATCTGTTTATTTTAAATATTATATAAGAAAATTAATATTTTATTTTGGTATCATGGGCTATAAATGTCATGATACATGATTTAAAATAATGCTTCTCTAATGAAGATTAGATTATTGTATAAACACTAGTGTAGTCATTTGGCCAAGGTGAATTTTTCTAGACCATAGATATTTGGCCTCCTCAAAAGCCATGAATTAAATGAAAATGATTTTCATTTTCAAATCATTTGTATAGTTTCTACATTCTTTTAAAAGACACCAATGACCTGTAGGATTTATTTATACAATGCTACCAATCTTCTTTCCTTCAGTCAAAAGCGTCTTACATGGTCAATGACAAGGCATTCATATGACTCCCTTTATAGCATTCACTGGAAACATTCTGATTTTCACCTGCAAGGGATTTGATTACTTTGAAATAAAAGAACCTTGACAAAGAATGAAAAGGATGAGCTGGCTTCCTCTGATCCTCTCACCACCATTGTAGCTTTCAAAGATGGAGCCAACCAAGTCATACACAAACACAGAATGACTGCATCATTTGAACAGGAAAAAAAATGGAGCAGAGAAATTGTAATTTATACATTTCTAATAATTTTTCTTATTACATGTTTTAAATCTGACAATTACTTTTAAATAATTAAGAAAACTATTTCCTGTCACCTACCTTACTTTTTCTTTCCTCTTTGGAAACTTCCTTCTTTTGTTTGTGTCTTTCTTTCCATTCAGTAAGACTGGAGACTGAACTGAGAGCCTCATGCATGCTAGATAAACATCTATCATTAAGCTGTATCCTCAGTACAACAAACTTTTTTATGTAAACTCATGCTCATTTCTGATAATCTTTTAACATGGCACTGTATTGCTTTTTTCAGTGTTGTAGTTTTTCAGAAGTTAATCTGATAGCTTAGTCCTCTGAGCCCAACTGTTTATAAAGCATAATTCATCATGTCATTGAAGTCAAAGGGATTTATTTCTGAATTGAGTGAGAAAATTAAGACCATTTAGAAACTCATTTATTTTGGAAAGAATTAGTAATTTGGAATTAAAAAGAAAGTCTGTGTGCTTCATGTAAATGCTTATTTGTGTATCACATGTGTGTCTAATGCCAGGAGAAGGTATTAGACCCCCTGAAACTGGAGTTGCAGACAGTTGTAAGTGATGCGGGTTCAGGGAATCAAATCTCCTGGTCCTATGAAAGAACAGTCAGTGTTGACTCAGCTGACTCACCTCAGTGGTTCTCAACTAGTGGTCATGACCCCTGTGATAGTTGCATATCAGATATCTTGCATATTAGATTTTTACATTGCAAATCATGACGGTAACAAAATTACAGTTATGAAGCTACAATGAAATAATTTTATGGTTGTGGGTCACCACAACTTGAGGAAATATATTAAAGGGTTGCAGCATTAGGAAGGTTGAGAACCTCTGCTCTAGCTCCTCAAATACATTTAATATAATATTTTTAAATTTTAATATGATATATTTTGACCCATATTCATCTCTGCTTCTTCCTTTAAGTCAATGGTTCTCAATGCATGGGTCACAACCCCATTGGAAAACCTCTATCTCCAAAAGTATTTATATTATGATTCATGACAGTGGCATCATTACAGTTATGGAGTAGTAAAGAAAGTAATTTTATGCTGGGGATCACCACAACATGAGGAACTGTATTAAAGGATCACAGCATTAGAAATGTTGAAAGCCACTGCTTTAACTCCTTCTAGATCCACTTTCCACCTCCCACAGAACTTTGCTGTTCATATGCTTATGGTATGGCTTTATGGCCTTTTGCATCCAATGGAGCAAGGCCAACCTACAAGGGCTTAATCCTTAAAGAAAATTAACATTTTCTGACTGGTGTGAGGTAGAATCTCAGGGTTGTTTTGATTTGCATTTCCCTGATGACTAAGGATGTTGAACATTTCTTTAGGTGCTTCTCAGCCCTTTGAGTTTCCACATTTGAGAATTCTCTGTTTAGCTCTGTTCCCCATTTTTAATAGGGTTATTTGGTTCTCTGGAGTCTAACTTCTTGAGTTCTTTGTATATATTGAATATTAGCCTGCTATTGGATGTAGGATTGGTAAAGATCTTTTCCCAATTTATTGGTTGCCATTTTGTCCTGTTGACAGTGTCCTTTGCCTTACAGAAGCTTTGCAATTTTATAAGATCCCATTTGTGGATTGTTGATCTTAGAGCATAAGCCACTGGTGTTCTGTTCAGGAACTTTCCCCCTGTGCCCATGTGTTCCAGACTTTCCCCCACTTTCTCTTCACTTAGATTCAGTGTATCTGGTTTTATGTGGAGGTCCTTGATCCACTTGGACTTGAGCTTTGTACAGGGAGATAGGAACACCCTCATAGAACCAGGGGGAGCGAGGATGGGATAGGGGGTTCCCGGGAGGAGAGGAAACTGGATAAAAGGATAACACTTGAAATGTAAATAAATAAATGAATAAATAAATAAATAAATAAATAGAAAAAAAAATTGACCCTCACTCCCAAAGCAGCAATCAGTTGTTAAACACCCCAGGTTACGGTGGGGTTCATAGACTGTTTTTCCTACTCTGTGCTAAAATCCTAGCTGCCTTGACCTTATGCAGGACTTGTGCATGATACCACAAATGCTGTGGGGTTCAGGAATACAACAGCTCTTCATGTCCAAAAGACACCATTTGTTGTGGTCCTTCCTGACCACTGGCTCTTACAGTGTTCTCACTCCATCCTCTGCCTTGATCCCTGATCCTTAGAGAGAGGTTGATATTATTGTTTTCCCATTTTGGTGGAACATCCTGCAGACATTTATTCTCTTTGACCAGTAACAAGTTTCTATGTAAACCTCTATTCACTGCACAATTCCCTAGTGTTGTTCCGAGAGCAACACTCATCTATGGCTATAGAGACACACATTTAGAGGACATTTTGGCACTATGTATATTTACTAGAGCATTAATAGCATGTTTACCTACAGGGCTATCATCTCCCAAACCATGAGTTATTGTCCAAGTTTTACAGTATCAAGTATCTGTTTCCTTCCATGGAATGGGCCTCAAATCCAATCAGAAAGTGATTGGACACCCCAACAATAGTGATGTTATTATTATCCCTTGGGGACATTTGCCATGCCATTAGGTATTAGTTATTAGAGCTCATACACTTCAGAGCCGAGAAAGACTATTGATAATCTGACTCTCTAGAAGCCTAAATAGCATCTTCTGGTACATGGAAAGTTATCTAGCTTCTGTTTTCTGTACCTACTTGATTTCTTTATGTCTTGTTAACAAAGTGGATAGTATTTTCAGCCATAGGATCTCACCTTCAAGTTCTGGAGGGACAATGTTTTTGTTAGGGTTTCTATTGCTGTGAAGAGACACTATGACCACAGCAAAATCTTACAAATGAAGACATTTAATTGGGTCTGGCTTACAGTTTCAGAGATTTAGTTCATTATCATCATGGCAGGAAGTATGGCAGCTAGCAGGCATGGTTCTAGAGAAGGAGGAGAGAGATCTACATCTTGATCTGCAGGTATCAGAAGAAGGTCATGTGCTACACTGGATGTAGATAGAGCATAGGAGCCCTCAAAGTCCACCCCCACAGTGACACACTACCTTCAACAAGACCACACCTATTCTAATAGTGTCATTGCGTATAGACCAGGCATTGAAACATGAGTTTATGGGACTATTTCTATTTAAACCATCACAGTGACAAAGCGCAACAAAATGGCTTGCATTGTTGTGTGGTCTTTAGCGCTATGCTGACTAACAACTCAAGGGAAGGTATTCCACAGCTGGCACCTTTTTATCTGGCAACCTACAACTTCTGGGGTGAAAATTGTCCTCTGCTTAGGATAATTTCAATTAAAATATTTTATATTCATATATATGCATTATTTACAGCTGGAATATTCTTAATCATGGAAGCTTGTCTCAATTCCTTCCTATACAACACAACCAGAAGGCTGATCCAAGAGCATCCTTACAATACTATTTTAGGAGCCATGCTGAAGGTTGCCTTGACAATAAAACTCACATATAGAACTTGTCTTACATGGTTCAGCAATTAACCCTCTCTCAAGACACATTATATTCATAGTATATTTTTGTGCCTGGCACATTGTATAAGTGGAAAATAGAATTATTTTTGGAAAATAAAGCTCTTTTTGAAAACAAGATTTTCAGTAAGTTAGAACTCAGCCATCCTTTGTAATGAGGTGTTAAGCTATCAGTAAATTATGGGATTGGCTTCAGCTCTATTACCTCTGGACAAAACCCATAATTTTCAAAGGAATACACTTTGTTGGCAGGCAATATAAGGTTTCTTAATGTGTCTATATCAGTTTGTCTTCATGTGGGTCCCCTAACAATTGGCTATCTCTGATCCTGCCATTGGATCCCTTTCGCCTAGCTGGACTGCCTGATCTGGCCTCAGTGAGAGAGGATGTGTTTAGTCCTACTGCTACTTGACATCTCAGGGGAGGGTGGTACCCAAGGCAAGCTTTATGAAGGAAACAGTTTTACCTAAATTTGTTTACCATGTCTTAATAGGAAAAGATAAATGTAAGGCAGATTTTAATGAGTTACCTTCAGCATCTTTTGATTAGGATTTTATCAGTAATCATTTCTCTCCATCATGTGTGAGCATGGACTACCAATATAAATGCCACCTGCTATAAACTTGGCTAAGATAAGTGACTTTGTTATGTACGTTAACTTTAGTCACAATGTATACTGTTGTCTATTGCAGAAAGTGTTTGAGGTCTTTCCAATTTTTTGTTAATCATTCAAGTTTGACTGCAAAAAGGCAAACTTTTAAGTTAAATTGTGGGAATATAATAATATTCCAAGTAAATAAATCATTATTTTGATTACAAATTGTTTTGAGGTACTAAGAGGAGAAATTATATGTACATTACTGTGTTGTAAATGAATAATATTTTTCTATGGAGAGATACTTTTTATTTGGAAGGAAGTTCATATTTTCTATTTCTGACCTTCCAAGCATACGTAAGGATAACATCTTTTTCTAGTTTTAGACACAATTTTTCCAATAAATGTCATTACTGCCTTACATTTTAATGATACATTTTATTTATAAATAATTGTATCTTTGATAGATTCCAGAGCTATTCAATATTAAAACAATAAAGTAAAAGTGTAAAAATAGTTGTTCAAATATAAAGTTAAAAGGTTTATTTTCCCACAGCAGAAGGGCTCAAGATAGCTATTTGGAAGATCACAATGAGAACGGTCACATAAAAATAGTAAGGCAAAAAAGAAAAGAAAGAAAAATAGTAAGGTATAGATTTAGTTTATCTTCTTGTCAGATCAATCTTAAATTGTCTGTTTAATATTTTAAATCATGGGTTGCTAACTGCCATCTGATTAAATGTAAGTCTTTAGTGAATGTATTTAAAATTTTGTGGTTCAAAAAATAATCTAGTTATTAATCTAGGACATGATCTACACTATAGAGACATCAACTAATATTCTTTTTTTTTAAATTGATGAAAAGATTTCTAGGACTCACATCTGTACTAACTGGTTATACCGAAGTACTGTCAGACATGCATTCCTTTAGAGGACTTGTGACTACCATTTATATACCTATTGGTTTCAGTCTTTAAATCTCTCTCTCTCTCTCTCTCTCTCTCTCCCTCTCTCTCTCTCTCTCTTAAAAAATACATCATGTCCCATCTACTTTTTCCTCCCTCCAATCTCTCCCATGTAACCTTCTTCTTTCATTGAAACTCATGGTCTCTTTTTTTAAAAAAATGACACATGCACACACACACACACACACACACACACACACACACAGCCTGCTCACTTGTGTGTATATGTTGTCAGGAACAACCAATTGGTGTTGTTTGTAGTTCTTTGTCTAAGGTTGAAGCCTCATAAGCTTTCCTGTTTCCATGTTTGCTTGCCTTTTGGTATTGTTCTTGTTCAGATCTTGATTAAGCAGCCGTTTGGTGAAATGGTACAGGTGTAACTCCTCAGCTATTTCTAGCAATCACAGTCTCACAGAAAACTCTGGCTCCTATGGTCCTTCTAGCCCTGTCTTCTGCAAAGATTCCTGAGCCCTAGGTGTAGGAGTTTTGTTACAGATTTGTCAGTTGGGACTGGGATCCACAACTCTGGGTTTTGAAAAAGCTGTGGTTTTCTGTGATGCTGTGTCTGTTGCAAAGGCAATTTTCCTTGGTGAGAGGTGAAAACTATGCTTATCTTTGGTAAAAGGATAGATATGAGGAATGCAGCTAAGGGTTAGACTGGTTCAGTAAAATGATAGCCAGTCGTAGGTTTTCTTTTGAAATCTATTACTTTACTGTCCATGGGAAGTTAGCTAGATTTTAATAGTACCAGGCATGATTTTCTTCTTATTGAGTTGGCCTTCAATCAAATT
Organism: Mastomys coucha; assembly: GCF_008632895.1. Lineage (NCBI taxonomy): Eukaryota > Metazoa > Chordata > Mammalia > Rodentia > Muridae > Mastomys > Mastomys coucha. The sequence goes on along the minus strand of NW_022196906.1, from coordinate 71,901,285 downwards.
AGAGAGCTGTTTGTTACTACCAAGCTCTACATGCTACTACTATACCCTTAAAGTTATTGCACCACATTGAACATTGCTGTGGTCCATAGGGTGAATGGCTGGGCAGGACTTTGGATTGCTTCTCTTCATTGGAAGCTTTCCTGGAGCCTTATGGCATAATGACAGCTAGTACTCAGGAAGGAGGCTTCTACGTTATATACAGCTTAGGAGTCTGATCCCTGTATCCAAAATTGCATGGTGTGCTAGGCAGTAGAGACTTTCCTTTCATCTGTGGAAGATAAAAAAAGTCAGTACCAATGGCCCATAATGCTTTGGGAGTTTCTTAGACAACCCTGACCAACAACTCAAAAGAGGGATTCTCATATATATTCTCATATATATACATATGTATACATATATATGTATACACCAGCTTTTGTGTATTATTAATATTGGTATATAGATAATGGTTTGATTCCTTGTAAGTTTTCAGATGTCCTTACTAGCATTTTACCCCTGCCTTTCTTCTTTATCTCTTCCCTTATTATTAATTACAGTCACCCTGTTTTTCACATTTCCCGCTTTAGATCACTTATACCTTGTTAGTCCCCTCTTAGCTGCTGTTCCACTTTCACACCCGTGAAATAGTCTCTGGTCATTTTCTGGGTTTCCGCAGTTACTGCAGATTATACACTTACATCTGAAGATGTGGAGCTAGGCCCCTCAGATGACAGAGAATGAGTGGCCCTTGTCCTTCTGAGTTTATGCTGTCTAACTCTCTATGATCTTTGATTTTACCTGAAAATTTCATGATTTTGTTTTTCTGTATAGCTTAATAGTATTCCATTGTGTAAATGTACCACATTTTCATTATCTGTTTATCAGTTGAAAGACATTTAGGTTATTTCCATTTCTTAGCTATTGTGAGTAGAGCAGCCATGACCACGGATGAGCAAGTATCTGTGGATGTTGACCCATTTGGGCATATGCCAAGGAGTATTACAGTTTGGTAATATGGTAAATTCATTTCTAATGTTTTAAGAATTTCTTACATTGATTTCTAGAGTGGCTGGACCAGTTGACATTCTTTCTAACAGGGAATGGTGATACTCTTCCATATATCAACTTCAGCATCAGATACGGGTTGTTTTGTCCATCTTCACAATACAGTAAGACAAAGTCTCAAAGCTGTTTTGATGTGTAATTCCCTGATTGCTAGGGATGATGGACATACTTTGAGATAATTTATTTTTAGCAAATTTTGTTTTTTCTTTGCTTTCTTGAGTTCTTTATGTATTCTGTTTATCAATCATCTGTCAGATGTAAAACTGGCAAAGTTTCTCTCCCATTCTATGGACTTCCTCATCACTTTTATAGATTGTTTCCTTAGCTCCTCAGAAGCCTTTCCGTTTTATGAAGTTCCATTTCCCATTTGTTAGCCTTAATACTTGGACGAATGGGGACCTATTAAGAAAGTCCTTCTGAATAACTATATTAGGTATGCTACAGCTCATATTTTCACCTATAAGTTTCAGAGTTTAACACTTTAGTCTTGGATCCATTTGGAGTTAGTTTTTGGCAAGGTGATAGTTAGGGGTCTAATCTCATTTTTTTCTATATATAGGCATCCAATTTTCTCTGTATTATTTGTTGAAGATAATTTCATCTCTCCAGTGTATGTTTTTGGCATTTATGTTAAATATGAAATGGCTGAAGTTATGTGTATTCATGTTTGACTATCCAATTTTGTTCCATGTGTTTACATTTATTATTGTGCAGAACCATTGATTTTTATTGCCAAGTATCTGTAATATATCTTGATATCTGGAATGGAGCAATCCCTCTAGCATTGTTCTTTTTGCTCAGGATTGTTTTGGATGTCTGAGGTCTTTTGTGGTTCCATATGAGTTTTTGAGTAGCTTTATTCTATTTCTGTGGAGAATGAATTGGGGATTTTAATTGGGATTTCACTGTAAATGGCTTTGGGTAGAATGGTCATTTTCACAAAATGAATTCTGCCAATATACAAACATGTGATGTCTTTTCATTTTCTAGTGTCTTTCCTGGTCTGTTTCTTCAGAGGTATCAAGTTTCATTGTAGTTATTTTTTACCTTCTTGGTTAGGCTCATTCCAAGCATCTTATTGTCTTTGGAACTACTGAAATTGTGTATCCATGCTCCATATTTGTGATTTTGTTGGGGGTGGATAAAAAAAGCTATTGATTTATACAAGTTGATTCTATATCCTGCTACATTGCTGAATTTGTTTATAATTTCTAGGAGTTTTCTGGTAGAAGCTTTGGTATCTTTTATGTACAATAATGTGTTATCTGCAAATAGATGTAGTTTTATTTCTTCTTTCCTATTGAGATCCCATTAATGTCCCTTTTTGCCTTATTGTTCCAGGTAGAGATTTGAGTAAAATAATGGAAAGAAGTGGGGTTAGTGAACATTCCTGTCTCCTTTCTAATTTCAGTAAAATTGCTTCAAGTTTTTCTCCATATTGGATGATAATGTCTATGAGTTTCTTGCGTACAGCTTACATTATATTGAGGTATGTTCCCACTAGTCCCATTCTCCAGGATTTGGTCATGAAAACATATTGGATTTTGTCAAAAGCTTTTTCTGCATTTATTGACAGGATCATGTGGGTATTTTGATCTCTAAGACTGTATATTAAATAGTTTATCATATTTATTGATTTGCGTGTGTTGAACCATCTATGCATCTCAGGTATAAAGACAAGTTGGTCATGGTGGATAAATTTTTCGATATGTGTCTGTATTTGAGTTTTAAATGATTCTTGAATATTTGTTTGCTTGTTTTTGTTTTTCAAAACAGGGTTTCTCTGTGTAGCCCTAGCTGTCCTGGAACTCACTTTTTAGACCAGGCTGTCCTTGAACTCAGAAATCCACCTGCCTTTGCCTCCCAAGTGCTGGGATTAAAGGCATGCACCACCACTGCCCGGTGATTCTTGAGTATTTTTAAACCTATGTACATCATAGATATTTGCCTGTAGCTTTCTTTTTTGTTGTGCCTTTTTCTGGTTTTGGTATTAGAATAATGCTGACTTCACAGAATTTGAAAGCATTTTTTTGTCTTTATTTTTAGTTTTTAAAAATTGTTTTAAAAGGATTGGCTATAGATCTTTTGGGAAAGTCGAAGATTTGTGCTATGAATCCACTGTTTTAGTTGGAAGGCCTTTTATTACATTTTACTTTTCTTGTTTGCTATGGGTTTGTTTAGATTATTGACTACTTGGTTTAATATGGGTAGTTTGACTAAATCTAGTAATTTCTTTTTTATTTTAGGTTTTTGATCTTAATGGAATACAGGCTTTTAATATCCCTTATGATATTCTGAATATCTTTGGCGCATGCTATAATATTTTCCTACGCCTTTCTGATTTTGTTTAATTAGGTTTCTTTATTTTGGTTAGTTGTGCTAAGAGTGAGTCAATTTTATCTTCTCAAAGAACTTGTTAATTCTTTGCATTGTTTTCTTTGTCTTTATTTTATTGATATCTACCTTGATTTTTATTATTCTTTTCTGTCAATGGAGTTTCAATTTGGTTTGTTCTTGCTTTTCCAAAATTTTGAGTTGTATCATTAAGCTATTTATTTGTACTTCTTATGCAGGTATTTGGAGTTGTAAATTCTCCTCATAGGACTGCTTTTAGCATGCTCCAGAGGATTTTTTTGTTGTACTTTCATTTTCATTTTGTTTCATTAAAGTTTTTATTTCTCTCTTGAACTGTTCTTTGACATGATCGTCATTCAGCTGTGAGTTGTTAATCTCCATGAGTTTGTGTATTTACTAATGATTTGTTTGCTGTTGATCTATAGTTTTATTGAATTAGAGTCTGATCAGACATACTTAGTTATTTCAATACTTCTGAATTTGTTATGACTTATGTTTTGTCCCAGGGTGTGCTCTGTCTTAGGGAAATTCCCATGTGCTGCTGAGTAGAGAGTATAATCTTTGGCATTTGGGTGGTGTCTTAGGCTTTCTATTGTTGTGATGAAACACCATGGCCAAAAAGCAATTTGAGGAGAAAAGGGTTTATTTGATTTATAATTCTATGGGACCATTCAAAATTGAAGGCAGTTAGGACAGGCACTCAAATAGGGCAGAGACCTGGGGGCAGATGCTGATACAGAGGCTATGGAGGAGTGCTGCTGACTGCTTTATTCCTCATGGCCTGCTCAGCCTGCTTTGTTATAGAACCTAGGACCACTTGCCTGGCACCATCCACAATGGACTGGGTCCTCCCCAGCTAACCACTACTTAAGAAAATGTCCACATTTTGCCTGATGCATGATCTTATGGATGATTTTCTCACTTGAGGCTCCCTCATTTCAGATGACTTTAGCTTGTAATAGGTTGACATAAAACTAGTCAGTATAGGTGAAACATTCTGTAGGTACCTGGTAAGTCCATTTGATGTCTAATGTTATTTTATTTTGATGCTTCTCTTCTTATTTTTGTCCAGATGACCTGTCCATTATAGAAAATGGGGTACTGAAATCGTCTACTATTCATTGATTTTGTGCTTTGAATACAGTAATCCTTTTTCTCCTCCTCCTCCTCCTCCTCCTCCTCCTCCCCCTCTTCTTCTTCTTCTTCTTCTTCTTCTTCTTCTTCTTCTTCTTCTTCTTCTTCTTCTTCTTCTTCTTCTTCTTCTTCTTCTTCTTCTTCTTCTCTTTCTCCTCCTTCTCCTTCTCCTCCTTCTTCTTGTCCTCCTCTTCCTCTTCCTCCTCCTCCTTTTTCTTCTTCTTTTTTTAAAAAAAATATGAAATTGCTTGTACTAGAGTTTGGTATACCCAATGTTTAGGATAGTATGTCTTCTTGGTTTCTTGGTTGACTGTTCCCTTGATTAGACTGAAGTGCCTTTTGTCTCTTTTGTGGTAATTTTAGTTTGAATTCAGTCTTGTAAGATATTAGGAGAGCAGTGACTGGTTGCTTCCTGGCCCCATTTGATTCAAGGGCAGCACCCTTTTACTGTACCGCAGTGACTATTTTTAGAGATAAGATGTGCTTCTTGTAGAGAGCATTTTGTGTATTTTGTTTCTCGATCTATTTACCAAGCCAGTGTCTTTTGACTGTAAAATGAGGTCAATAATATTTAAGGTTATTGCAAGTGTGTGTTGATTGCAGTCAAACATTTTTGATTTTTGCTGCCAATGGTTTTAGTAATTATGGCTTCATATTTATTATATAGTTTCTTGACCATGTTTATTCCTCTCTTTAGTCCAAAATTTTGCTTCCTATATTTATTTAAGGTTAATTTGTTGCATGCAATTATTTTAGGCTATTTATATTGTAGAATTTTTTTCTCCTTCAACAATAGCAGATAGTTTGGTTGGTATTTCAGTCTAGGTTGTCTGTCATGGTATTTTGGGACTTCGAGTACATCGCTGTAAGGTATATTGGCTTTCAAAGTTATAGCTGAGAAATCAGCTGTTATTCCAATGGATTTTCTTTATATATCACTTGTGTTTTTTCCTCCAGAAGTTTTCAATCATTTTTTCTCAATATACTTAGTGTTTTAGATATAGTATGCTGGGTAGACTTTCTTTTCTGGTCTTGTCTATCTGATGTTCTGTGTGCATATTGTATCTGTATGGGTATATCTTTTTTAAAGTTTGGAGATGCTTTCTTCTGTGATTTTGTTGTCGATGTGGGATATGCTATTTAGCTGGAATCTGTTTCCCTCATTTATTATTATAATTAAAGTTTTTTGGGGGGCACCCCACATTTTCCGTATGCTACTTTTATTGTTCTTAATCCTATTCTTTGCTAATTTCACCTAGACCCTTGACTTTGTGTTCAGGTCCTGTTGTTCTATTTTCTGTTTGGTTCATCCTTCTTGTAAAGCTTTACTTTTGGTTTTCTAGGTGGGTTCTTCAATTTTTCATTTGCATCTTCAGTTTAATTTTAGAACTCTTCAGGGTTTCTATCCCTGTATTGAATTCTGTTTTCATACAGTAAATTTTCTTCATTTTCATCATTCCATTAGCCCCAATATGATCAATAACAATATGATCATTATTTTAAATTCTGTGTCCTAGGGGTTTATCTAGGTAATTTCCTCTGGCACAAGGTGGTGTTGGAAGGAAGATACTGTCTTGATCTTTCATATTGTTTTTATTTTCATGAAGAGATTTGGGCATGTGAACTTCTTTTATTAGTCCTATTTCTGATATGGATAGAGCAGGTTGGGGGTAAAGAGAGCATGTGCAGCTTACCTTGGTCCCATGATTTGGGTATGGCTTAGGTGGAATGAAGTACAGAAGACTGGGTTGTGTAGGGTCTGCATCTGAGTCCAAGACTGGAGTCTGAGAACAGAGCTGGGATTGGTGAGGATGCATGGAGATGAGGATCAGGCAGATTCACCTGGCTAAACCCTGGAGAGGAATGTCAGGATCTGGCTGAATGGAGAAGTGGGTTCAGTGGGGCAAGGTCCTGTAAGTAGAAGGCAGGGATGGAAGTCATGAAAGAAACTTAGAGATTGGTTGTTGTATAGGCAGTGTTGATCAAACTAGGCTAGGGCACTTGGCATAGCACAAGGGCTAAATCTGGGGAGTTGAAGAAAACGCATGGATAGAAAGACCAGCAGGATTCACCTAGCTGGACCTTGGAGAAGGATCTATAGAATCTGGCTAGGTAATAGGACACAATAAGTCCCATTGAGTAGCAGTAACCAAATAATACTACTCAAATCTATCCTTCAGTAGTATGCATTCCTTGCTACCTGCCCCAGTGTTCTGGGTTCCCGAATGAAACACACACACACACACACACACACACACACACACACACACACACACACACACACACATCCTTTATACTTTTATATGTCTTAGACTTCTCAATGGCTGGGCTACTTCCTAACCTAAACATGGCTGATCCACCTCCTCCTGCTGAATTGGTTATTTACTAATTCTGTATTCCATGTTGACTGCCCTACACCCAAACATTCAGTCCTCTTGGACCACAATTCCTGACAACTGTAGGAAGGTTATGCTCTCTATATTCTGCACCTCTCAGGCCTGGTGTCTCTCTTCTTTCCCTAGCATGGGGGCTCCCTTTCTTCCTGCTCCTTCCTCCATCTCTTGGCCATGAAATCTAAAAGTTCTTCCTCTGTTTACCTGTCCAGCCAATTGGCCACCAGCAACTTTATTTACCAATCAAAACCAACTGGTGGCAGGGTTCCTCAGTGTCTTACTTGTGGGGACTGTAGGACACTGCAAACAGGTTTTGGGGAACATAATTAGCATGAGAAGAGTAGCTACACACTGATTGTAATTCTACTGAATAGTTACAGAAGGCCTTCTGCTAGGAGGGAAGTTATTTTAGACTCTTTGACATTTAGCAACAGGACAATGCAGTTGTGAGAGCTTGCGCCTTGAGAGCTAAAGGATGCAATACATATTTTATCATCTTCACAACTGAGTAAAGAATTTGTTGTTCAGAGAAGCCTCATAAACTCCCCCAAAAGCAGTACAACTAGAATGTGTGATTAAACTGGAGCTCAGACTTGATCCAGTCTCTCCCAGACTTGTTCTGATTACTTCCCGGCAATAAGGGCAGACATATTCATTGAAATACTGAGCAAGAGGTAATGAGTTTGGATTCTTTTTTATAATACTTTTATCGTTAGTTGCTAAAATGTATTTATAGTCTCATAAAATGAGAATGACATAATATTTTCCCTTTATGAGAAAATATTTGAGGGAATTGGAAACAGTTTAACTTTGAGAATGACTGATTAAGCCAGGGCTCACAAACATCCTGATTCCTTGTGATGCTGAGAGAGGCAAGGCACATTACAAGGGCAGGATCACTGGCTGGCGGTAAGAACCAAACTCCAGATGCTCTTGCTAAAAAGTAAGTCAGATGTGAATCCTCCTGCCTGGAAGCCTTGATGGGATGATTTTTTTTTCTTTGAGACAGAGTTTCTCTGTGTAGCTCTGGCTGCCCTGGAACTCACTCTGTAGACCAGGCTGGCCTTGAACTCAGAAATTCGCCTGCCTCTGCCTCCCAAGTGCTGGGATTAAAGGTGTGCACCACCACTACCTGGTTTTTGATGGAATGAATTTGAAACTGGTAGCAAGTTTATAAAAACTAAAAAAAGACAAATAGAACAGCAGCTAAAAATAGCACAACAGCCTTCTGTGTGAGAGGAGCAGGCATCAAATCCTCTCAACCCACAGAATTAACAAGAAGTAAGACGGAGCTCCTCAGATTTTGAAGTTCATAGAGATGCGATGTGAAAGGAATATACTTTGAATAGTTGGAGATCTATAAAGAAATTGCATTTGCATATTTCTACATGCTCTTTTGGTTTTTTAAAGTGAAGGCTTAAATGTTTTTAAATAAAAAATGTATTATAGAATAAAATATTCTATGGCTATAGGATATAGGAATGGGTCAAGATGATGCATCTGACAAACTACTCATCATAGTCAATTAAAAAAATAAATTTTAGTAAAATTCAAGAACATTTTGCCCCAATACACTTTTATTTAACATAGTGTGGGCAATTACACTATCCCAAAATCATAACCTTACTTCCAAATTCTTATTATCTCTTATAGTTTTAGGAAAGCATTTTGACATTCATTGGCTTTATTTCAATATTTCAAGTAGCACAAGAATTATGTTTGCCTGTGGTAATTTTCCACAGACTAAAGTATTGACTTCATTTATTTTGGGCTGAAAAAATTCATTTCATGAATATTGATCACATGCTAAGGCCTTTGATGGCAATGAGTTGAATAGTAATATGTAACATTCTTATTTGTTTGTTAAAATACTCAGTTAATAGTGAGAGGACATGGAGTCCTAGAGCCAAATATTAGGCAGAGCCTGAGGAGTCCTGTGGAGCAGGGGGAAGAAGGATTGGAGAAGCCAGTGAGATGAAGGAGAGGACAAGAACATGGTCTACAAAATTACATAACAAACTCATGGGGACTCAAATGGGCTCCTAGAGATCAGGGAGTCTGTATGGGTCTGACCCATATGTTCTCTGTATGTATGTTATGGTTTTATGTCTCAGTGTTCTCATGAGACTCCTAACATGGGAGCAGGGTCTGTCTCTGACTTTTTTGCTTGCCTTTGGGACCCTTTTTTTCTACTGGATTGCTTGTCCAGCCTGATGTGAGAATATGTGCCTGGTCTTGTTATGCCATATTTAGTTGATTTACCTGGAAGTCCGTTTTTTCTGAGGTGAGGTGAAAGAGGGATGGATCTAGGGAGAAAAGGAGAGGTGAGGAGGAGAGACTGTGAGAAGGTGAAGAAGGGGAAACTGTAGTCAGGATGTAATATATAAGAGAAGAATAAATAAAAATAAAAAACACTCAGTTTAAATCACATATCTATAGTATATTACTGAGAACTGCACTATTACTTATGTCATTTATCTATTTAACTGTTTCTTTCTCAGTTTACCCTTCAATATATTCTAAATATCTTTATTGATCCATTGATCACAATGAAACAAAGACCCAATAGACTAGAGATACAAAATGAAAAAGCACTCATGATGCAATAGTCTTTTTTGATTTGTGTGTGTGTGTGTGTGTGTGTGTGTGTGTGTTGTGCATGTATGTATGCATGTAGGCCCAAAGCTGACTTTTGGAATTGTCTTCTATTGTTTTTCTACCTTAATTCCTTGAGACAAATTTTCTCAATCAAATTTGGAGCTCTCCTGTTTGGGTATTCTTGTTATCAAGTTTCTTTGTGAATTCCCTGTCTCTACCCTCTAAAGATAGAAATACAAGAGGACCATTACACTCACTCTGAATTTATGTGGGTTCCTAGAGATATGAATATGATTCTCATGCATGAGTGGCAAGCACTTAACTGCTAAACTATTATTTCATGATACAATATTCTTTAAGATTTCCAAAATGTATTCCTAACCAGGAAATGACTAAATTTTGGACTGGAGTAAGGTTATCATAAGACACTTGGATCTTCACAATGAAGATGAATTCCATATGTAAACTGAAATTTAGAGCAAGTCAATTCCACAAAATATAAAAGATACAAAATTCAAGGAACACAAGGAGGTCTTTGTGGGAAAAGATTAGCAGTAAGAAGTGTATGAGCAAATGATGCTGGGGAGTCAAGGGATGCCATTCACTTTCTGTGAAGCAATGGGGTACCATATGCTTTGCTGTGAAGTTGAAGGGTGCCGTGTTCAGCCTCTTATACAGAATTTGGATTTAATTTCTTGAGTCTCTCTTCTCCACAACTAATACTACAGTGAAGGCCATGTGTAGTCTATTACCCAATATAGATCCAATATTATACATGATTCAATATCTGGTAAGTTGGGAGATCCTCCAATACCTAACTATTGCCTCTCCTATATGTTCATGTAAATGTGGCTCACTAGGCAGACAGCCCTTCCCAATAGAGCAGGTGATGCTCCTGATTATGCTTTAGAAGCAGCTTTGCATTCCAGAGGGACTGGAATAATTGAACCACATATCTCTGGGGAATCAAGTGACACTTCATGTTCTTGACACTGCAAAAGCTCTTGTTATAGTTAATCATTGTTCTTTAGTATAAATCTTCATTTTACTTTATGATTTCATCCCCTGGAGTATGGGTACCTGTGATCATGCACATTATAGGTAAATCACTGTGGTTGTATCTTGAAGTGCAGACATTGTATACTCTCCCTTGCCTACAGGGTAAATAGCAGAGGAAAAACACTGTATTGGGGAAAATTAAACTTTCTGAGTTATCCTTTATGAAATTCTTATTTCCTTCTTCCATTTCTCATGATTAATCATAATTTTAGAACATAAAGGAAAAAACATAAGACCAATTACTATAAAATTCTCTATTGTTATTATTAATTTCCCTAATTTTGTTTTCTAATACAGAGAAGCAAAATTTGAAAACAGAAGTTTTCAGACAATATTTTCCTAAGTAAGGAATGTTGAGAGTGGAAGAAGGTTTTCCCTACGGAAGTACCAATTGCATGTCTAATACCAATGGTCATTCCTGAAAACAGAGACAAGTAACATAGGACTGAACATGCTATATTTAGGAGTATATATATATTTATAGATACATGCATATAATAACAATTAATGAAAAAAGAGGCCATGGATTTGAAAGAAAACAATAATGGGTATTGGGAGGGCTTAGAGGGAGGAAAGGGAAGGAGGAAATGATGTAGTTATATTAGGATTTCAAAAATTTAAAAAAATCCCATTAAATGATGAAATTTATCTTTCATGCTCCTTTGTCTGAGTTCTTAGGAATATATTCAATTTTCATATCCTATATCTTCTAGACACAGTGCCTGCTAGTAAAGAGTAGTAGTTTTAAATCTGTGACATTTCTTACTCTGTTAAAACAGACAAAAACAGATTCTGATGAGCAATGAATTCTGTGGTTCCATGGCTGGTGAGACACTTTGTAATCAGGGTATGATAGCATCAGAATAATGGTGAAGATGTAAGAACTAGGAAGTAAATGCAGATGAGTAGGCGGGTGGCTTGCTATTCTAAACACTGTACAATCCACTCCAGTCCAGAACTGTCTTATGTGTTTGTGTACAAACATACCAGGATACGTATATGCAAGTGATCATTTTTTTTTCTGTTGAAAGCTATTGCCTTAAGGGACCAGACATTTGTTCTAATTACTTTGCTAATCATATTTTATAATGTTTTATAATTGCCTTCAAACACATCCCACATATTTTTGAATGACTTTAATGATGATACGTTGTCAAACTTTGAAAGTGAATTAGGACTAGGTATCTTGGAAAATCTCCTGTAGCAAAAGTCTTAAAGTCAGTGATCAAAAATTTAAAAGGTGAATGGGAGGAAAGGGTTAAAAGTGATTCTCAACTAGAAAAGGTTAAAGAAGAGGCAAGGGCAGAGTAAAGGAGAGAATATTGGGAGACAGAAATAACACTAAAGGCTTTTGAAAAAGTCATAAAAAACCCACTACTATAGAAGCTTCTGTATACATACACTAAAAGACTTAAAAGGAGGTCTCTCTTTAGGCAGGGCTACAATAATCCTACTAGACAGAACAGACTAACAAAAAAGCCAGTAAATTCTTGGCCAGTGAGGTTTCAAAAACCCCTATAATATTTCAAAAAAAAATTATAGGCTATTGCCAATTTTTTTGGTGACTCTCTAAACCTTGAAGATATAATCCTGCTGCCAAAGACATCACACAACTGAGTCATAGGACATAAAGCAATTGAGGTCTTATTGACCCAGAAGCTTCATTCCTATTGGATAGTTTTCATAGTGCTGGTCATTGCTATGTACACCAACAGAAGTGGAAAGTAGTCATCAGTCTCATGCAGTTGTGGATCTTGTGAGATACATAGTGACTATGCCTAATAAGATACGCCCACTGGTGCAATAGTAGCACAAATGTCACAGGAGTAACCAACCACTTTCCATTGGATTTAAACCTGCTCCATAAAATGAGAATCATACCTGACATTGTTATTGGGACAAAAACTTTAGGTTGGACAAGTCATAAACTGTAGAATATAACTCATTACTATTATTCTGCTAAATGGACATAGTATTAAATCAACTCCTAATGACTTGTCATTATACCCATAAATTAGTGCATCTCTTTCATGTGCAGTGGATGATCAAGGTGTAGAGAATAAGATAATTCAGCATGCCAGCCTTAAATGGAACAGATAACCCCTTTTCTTCCTTCCTTCTTATCTCTATTCCCCTCCCTCCCTCCCTCCTTCTCTCTCTCCTTGCCTCTCTCCCTTCCTTCTTTCCTTCCTCACTTCAATACTCAGACAACACAGGGAGAGAGGGTAGGAAAAATGTGAGAGCCAGAGGTAGTAGACGAGCACAAGGAAGCAAATCCTTCTAGAGACAACAGGGTAGCTGTTCATATGAACATCAGTAGTAATAGCATGCACAAAACCTTCTGAAGCTCAAGCAGACCAAATGCTATCATAGAAAGGAACATGTCCTACTGTTAGGTGATGAAGCTATTGGTAATTTTCAGTTGTGGGAGAAAGGTCAATTTTATCTAACAGTATGGCCCCTAATAATTTGACCATGCCCATGCTTTAGTGGAAGGCCCCACATCCAAGTATATTTGGACATCATAAATTGCCCTTGATAGGAGAAAAAAATAACACAAAAGAGGCTGAGTAGAGGAGGGGCTATATCTGGAATAAGGTGGGGGAGGGAGAGTGAACCTGGTAAGAAAATCATTGCATGAAATCCTCAATGTAATAAAACATATAGAAATAGGTAGAACATTATGAGATAACCATTTCCTTTGGTAATTTTACATTAAACACTGACAATTCCATATGCTTCAACCTAAGAAAAAGTTTGACAACAAAAATGTGTGGAAGAGGAATCTCCAAGTTATTTGGATTCTGATGCTATTCTGAAGGTGTTGAACTTACATATCAAAAAGATTGTCAATCAGGCAAAGTAAAAAAAAAAAAAAAAAAAAAAAAAAAAAAAAAAAAAAAAAAAAAAAAAAAAAAAAGACTGAGATGAGAAATCCAGAAACAGAATTTGCACCACTGTTATAAGACCAAGAATTTTTTAATCATTGAATTCTCTAGGACAAGATGGATGAGAAAAAATATTTGCAAAGGTAAATGACAATGATATTTGCTTAGGGTAGGCAAAAAGTAACCTTTAGCCAGAATCCTATTTTTAAGTGGTTTTGAAATTTGAATTCACAAAATCTTAGTGGTAAAAAGTTTGTGAGCTTAAAATATTAAATTGACTTGTTTCACTTTGCTTCTGAAAATGGAGGAACAGTCTACATTGAGGTGGTTGTTTTGCAGATCACAAATAAGTTCAGGAAGATGATTCTTGCTGTAGATATCTCTCAGCTGATACAGGGTCAGACTGCCTGCACAAAGCCCTGGATTTAATCTCGAGCAGCAGATAAAGTAGACATCATGGGAGCCCATGTCCATAATCCTAGCATGTGAGAGATAGAAGCAGGAAGAACAGGAGTTCAAAGCCATCTTTTGACACATAGAAGTTGGAAATCAGTCTAAAATACTTGAGACTCCTCTATTACAAAAACAAAGAGGATGGTTTGATGTTACTAGAATAGTTGGGAAAAAATTACAGTGGAGCAATATTCAGAAAAAGAAAATTATACTTAGTTTGCTTGTTGGTTTTATTTATTTATTTTCAAGGCAGAATAACTAAATCTTAGCAAAAATCTAAAACCATGTTGATATACAGAAAAAAAATATGTGAGGTCACATAGAAACTGTAATTCAAGTGGATGGAATTCTGAAAGTCTCCACAAAGGAGAACCCCAAGTGCTGCTTCATAAATTCTGGGTACCACTTATGACAAGCAGAGTATAGAATAGCTGAGTAGAGACCTTCGTTGCTGTTCAGTCTTAGGGAGGCAGAGTGTAAAGCCAAAGACTAAAGGAAGGACTGATGAGATGGCCCAGGAAGCAAAATTGCCTGCTATAAAGACCATCAATCTGAGTGAAAGCCAACTCCCATTGGAATACCCATGGTAGGAAAGAATTAGTCCTCTGACCTCCACACATGCATGCATCATGGCATGCATTAAATAAAGAAATGCAATGGTAAAAAACTTAAACTAAATGAAAGTAGTATTTATGGGATTATAACAGAATCATGAGTCTTTTGCCTCTAGTTCATAATTTCTAGTCATTCAAAGAAACATCCATCCATATTCAGAGGAAAATATAAATTCATAGCAATAATTCCAAAGTTTTGCAGATGTTGTCATTAACTAGCATGGACTTAAGATTTAGCTGTTTTCAAAGATGGATAAGAAACAAGCCATAATTAATGAGTTAAAATAAAAAAGGAATAAAAGCAAACTAGAAAATACAGAGTAGGTGTAAAAAATTAAAAACAGTATCTGCCCTTATCATTACTACCTCATATATTAGAGACACTGATTACAGAGAAGAACGAGGACAGATGTGAAATGTGTCTTCATGGCTGAGAATATCTTACAAAAGGATTCCATTTTTTTTTTCCTTAGAAATACTGAGATTTATTTCTAGGGCTTCTTTGTAAGGATATCACTACAACATTGTAATCAACAAGAAACCTCATATGAGAATTGTTTCATTTATCACTAGGCACTAGATGAACCAGCCAGGACTGAAAGCAACTCCAAGGCCAGCGTACTAGACCTACCAGTGGAGGTAATGACTTCAGCTTTCCCTGCTTTGGTATGCAATCCCCAAATTCACTGCTAACCCCGTTCCTGGTTTCGATTCTTCCAGTTGTGTTTCCCTGCACAGCTCAGGCAGCAAACTGAAGAGCTCTGTGCTACCATTGATAAGGTCTTGCAGGACTCCTTGTCTATGGTAATGCTGTAGAGTAGAATGTGCCATTCAAACCTTTGCTTTGCTTTTCTTCATTTCCCTCTGTCTTGCCAGATGCCTCATAGGCGTGTTCTTCCCTTTTCCTTTGTTCTTTTCTTTTCCAGCATTCTTCTGATTCTTCTACACGGCCCCCACAGACAATGTTGGGTTCTGAAACAATCAAAGTATGTATATATTTATTACAGTTTACTGTAGTGTTCAATTTTTGCGTAGATAAGTTCAAACTGTCATTCAAGGCTCAGCAGTAAACTAAGAAACCAACTCAGTGGCTAGCAATTAGGATATACACAGCAGAGTACAGTGTTCACTCTTGCTTCCCTTTGCATGTATACACACAGGTCAGTCTTCACAGAACTGCAGTGTAAGATTACTTTTAGCCCTGAATCAATTTGAAACAGTTTGAAAATCAATATTCCAGATTTGCAATATTGAATGTTGGCATTTTGTGGTTTCACACGCCAAATTTCTAACTCATATTAGTTTTGAACTATAGCTTCAATATTAATGTAATTTATATATACTTAGAAGTGTAGATATGAAGTTGACTAAAGTAACACTCTCATAGCTTGCATATGGGTATTAAATCAACAGTTCTTTGCTTCTTACCAATTGAATTGATTTTGCTGTTCTGTGACTTAAATGAGCAGAACTTTGGAGATGTTAGACTGTCAGAGGAATTATTCTGTATATTTGGGTTTTTTTTCCTTATAATGTAGCTGTTTTCATTTGTTAGGACAAAAGATACAGTTCCTTAAATTTATACCTTCCAATGCTTCATGTAGCTCTGTTCATCTCAATTTTAAAAAAATACACTTTTGTTTTCCTTTATAGATAACAATATTCCTCTTTATCATTTACAGACTTATTTTTTCTCTTTGACTGAATACAAACACTTTTGGAATAAATTGTTTACAATGAGATAGTACGTATCTGAAGAAGATTTTTAATGTACAGATGCTCATGACTTAAAAGAGAATCCTCATTTTCAGTTGTAAAAGAACAGATAAATATTATGAATTTTTGTATTTTTTTTTTGTGGTATTGGCAGTTTCCTTTCTTCAAGTATCTGTTATGTTCATACTATGGACTTGGGCTTTGAGGCACTAGAAAGATAAAGATAAACCAGGTGAAAATCCTAGGGAGTTTATTACAGTTGTGGAAGAAGAGATAGAATTTACTCTGAGATCCACATGTGGAATGAAGTCAGAAAAACCCGTGATAATATCTTTAGGCCAAGGCATAGTAATATATGAATTTCCTGAGGTTACATGACTTATTTATGTAGGATGTTGAAAAAGTCAGTGTATTTGAAATCTCATGAGCTAGGACAAACAGTATAAAACTAGTTTGAGAATCTATTTTTATGGTATGAAATTTGGAACTGAAGGAAAATATAAGAATATAAAAATGATCATTCTGGTTGCTGGGAAGAGGCTACTGAGGAAGTCAGGAGTACAGTGAGTGATGGTGAACTGGAAAGGTAGATTCAAAGGAGCCATGGAGAAGCAAATGGGTTTGGGGCTTGATAATAATTCACATATGAGCAATAAAGGAGAGAAGCCATGAATGAGTCCAACATCTGTGCTCAGGGGTGTAGTGAAATAGGTGCAGAAAATGGAAGATAGATTGTATGGCAGTTTAGGTAGTGTATATATGAGAATTGTATGAATGGAGTCATTTAGTCTGCAGCTAGTAGGAGAGATGTGGTTATCACATATTATGAGTCTGTACAGAGTGCCAAGGAGCAAAACATCATAGGTAGGTAGAGGTTGATCCAGTCAAACATAATATAAAGGTTATGTTAAGAAGATAATCAGAGAAGAATACTATCATGAAAGCTGTGAGTGTGTTTTAAAGAATAGAATTGTTTATTGCTACCAAGAGGGAGGAAAAAGTAAACAACAGGCATTATGAAGTTTGACTTGTGCATTTTGAAACTAGATTATTGATGTTATAGGAAGATCATGCTCAAATCTAAAATTTTATAAATTTGTTAGAATATATTCATTTTTAACAGAGATTTTCTTGTATAATAAAGTAACCTTATATTTCCAATTTAAAAATGTATTTTTCTAAATGTGTCTTATTCTATACTTTTATCTTTTGTCTTTTAGTATCCCTTTGTCCAGTTTTATTTCAAGTCACACATTTATATATTAGTTTCTTTTTTTCCATTTGATCTATTTTAATATGGGGTTAGAGGTTATAAAATGAACACAGAACACAGGTTATAAATTATAAAAGCCTTTCTGGGAAATACATGCTGTTGTGATCAGGCTATTCAACAAGAAATAACGAAATTATATAACAAAATCAAGTTGTAGATACAACATGAACCTCAGACTTGTAGAAAATATATTAGCTTAAATTTAGTATGAGAAGCTACATGTGACAGGGATTTTAGATTGTGATACTTATTAAATGAGGACAACTTTTAAAATCGGCATGAACTCTTAAAATTTCCCCACAGATCTAGGAACCTTTTTCTCAGACTGGGCTCCATCTTGCCTTTCCTTTCTACATTTTCTTTTATTGTATTTAACTTTCGCAGTTGTTTTTCAGCTCTTTTGGATTTTCATTTCATTTTATGGTTCCTTGAATTCTCTAAAAAGTAGTTCATATATTAAATTCTAAATATGTAAATAAATTATTATAAAAACCTAGTGATTGGATTTCTGCTTTTGGTAATGGTACATTAGCTGTTTTCAAAGTAGACCATCTGCCAACAAACAAGAAACAACAGAATATGACAAAATGTAAACAGACACATAAACATATATCTTAGAACTTAAAGGAAGCACAGATGAAGTTAGAACTCCTGAAACCATGATTTTTTTTTTTTTTAAATATATTAGTTTCTGTTCAATGTAAGATTGTGTTTATTTGGAAAATTAAGCCAGTTACATTTATTGTAATATTTGTCATATTGTAATGACTTCTGTTACTCTTAATATTTTCAACTTAAATGTTTTTGTTCGTTTTGATGTTTTGATTAACTTTTATTTTCCTTTTGATAATTGACTTTTACTAATTTAAAACTAAAAAACAATTAGAAAATTTTGTATTATATTTTGTTATTTTTCTGGTTCCACATACATTATGGAGAGTGCTGGGTGTTGGTAAACCATTTCACACTGGATGATACACATGCTTCTCAGTCTTTATTGTGTACTACCTGCAGTACTTAGTAATACAAGAATTTCAAGTTTTCCAGGAAGTTGTGACTGAAGTCATGCAAAACCCATAAAGCTCCTTCACAAACAAAGCTCTATGAATCCTAGAAAGGAATCACTGTTCAGATACAAAAGATTTCCTTAGGGCTTAGGTACACCAGAAAACAACCCCAACACTCGGTGTTCACGCCAGATACAAGACTTTACTAATTTTCCCACTATATATTCCCTTTGGTTTAAGCTACATTTATTTATGTTGAGGATTATAGTTATGCTCAAGGCTATACATCCTTAAAGTAAATACAGCTTTTTCTTTAGTGTACATTTCAAAGCTAGTAAAGTTATTACAGTAACAACAAGTATAACAATTGCTAGAATAAGTAACCTGTTAAAATGAGGCATAGGAGTAAATGAAGCTAAGGGGTCTGCAAGGCTTTCCACAGCATCCATTCCAGTCATACCAGGCAATCTTTTTGAGAAAGTATCCTTAATTTCTTGATGTAAATTATGAATCATTTGGGAAGAATGAAATAGATTTATCAAATGCATTTTAACCTTTTCCCAATCATACTTGCTTCCCTTAAACTTTAAAGGTTTAATATAGTAAGAAGGAACATTCCACCCACATCTAAGTCTCATTTGTATTTTTCTAATGTGTCTAACTGATTTCTAATTAGTATTAGTATTACAGCTTATCTCAGATCAGCTACTTCATTAAATATCTCACAATCTATTTTACTCTGTGGAGCCCAAAGTTCTACAGAATGCGTATGACAGGTTTTAATAAAATCAGCAGTTTGAATTTCTTTATGAAGCAACAGTCTAGCTGTAACAGCTGTAAACAGTTACTGCAATCACCCCCATAAAAACAGCGTGACAAAGTGTAGTCATCTGGCAGGCTCTTGACACTCTTTGAGCAAGCGTTTGCACTAGCGTCCTCACAGTTGAATCTAGTGTCACACACCCATGGTCTCAACCATTTCACCAGCCTCTATAAGGCTGATCGCTTACCCCACGGTGAGGACTGAGAAGTGTGTGGATATCATGTTCCCTTAAGCAGCACATACATCATATCAGAGGCTCCGGTATGAGGAATGACTTACTCCAAAATTAACTTTGGTGTAACAGTCAATAACTTCTGCAAAACTTCCCAGCCAGCTCAGTGTGTAGAGCATGAGCCTCTCCATCGCAGGGTTGTGGGCCTGAATCCTACATTAGGCACCAAATATTGATCAACTGTTTCCCTCTTGACTACCTAGGAGAGACACTCAAGGATGTAATAAGGCTTTTCAGCAGCAGGGTGGGGCAGCCTAAGAGGACAAACAGCTTTGCAGAAGTGTATTTATTGATTGTTATACAAAAACTAATTTTAGAGTAAGTTGTTCCTCATACTAGCAGAGCCTCTGATCTGATCTATGTGCTGCCTAAAGGAACACGTGACCCTCACAATTCTTAGTCCTTATTGTGCACCATTTATTTGCAGTGCCCAATAATATAAGAATTCCAGGTTTGCCAGAATGTCTTGTAACTGAAGTCATACAAGGCCATAAACTGAAGTCATGCAAGGCCATAAAGCTCCTTCATAAACACAGCTCCATGAATTTCAGAAAACAATCACTGGCCAGTTACAAAAGATTTCCTCAGAGCTTAGGTACACCTAAAAATAACCCCAACACTTTGATGTTTATTCCAGATACAATGGTTTTATTAATCTCCACTACAGTTGGGTTTATGTAAAACTAATTACTGTCTTTCTCCATATGAGGCAGCACTTTTCACTTTATACTTGTTTTTAATCAAGCCAAACATATAGACATGCAATTTATTAGTATATTTTGGAGTTGTATCTGAATCTTTATGCATATACTTTTTAATTTCTTCTTTAGATCTTTCAGTACTTATTTTTATTGTTTCTTTGTGATTGTGCTGATAATTGTTTCAACCTAATCTATTTGTGTATATCTAGGAGTGCATTTTCATACTGCTTATCTCTGCTGTTATTCTCTGTGAGCTTTCATTAGAATCTTTGCAGTTCTTCCTATACTTTCTAATTTCTATAGGTAATTTGAGTGTATGAGTATCTAGAACAGCAATAATAAATCCAAGTATTAGAACTTACCAATGTTTTCAAGGTTCTCCCAATATTTTCAGAGAGTAAGAGGAAAGTCTACCTCAGAAGGCAGATGTTCTCTGGTACCATTTTCCCCACTGCAAGTGTTTCCATTTAGTAGTTTCTGTGCTACTAAATAATCATCATATTTTGCTGACAAGCAGGTAGCATCATTGCTATGTGAGTACCTGTCTTAGTCAGGGTTTCTATTCCTGCAGAAACATCATGAACAAGAAGCAAATTGGGGAGGAAAGGGTTTATTCAGCTTACTTCCACATGGCTGTTGATCACCAGAGAAGTCAGGACTGGAACTCAAGCAGGTCAGGAAGTAGGAGCTGATGCAGAGGCCATGGAGGGATGTTACTTACTGGCTTGCTTCTCCTGGCCTGCTCAGCCTGCTCTCTTATAGAACCCAAGACTTCCAGCCCAGGGATGGCACCACCCACAAGGGGCCTTACCCCCTTGATCACTAATTGAGAAAATGCCCCACAGCTGGACCTCATGGAGGTACTTCCTCAACTGAAGCTCCCTTCTGTGATAACTCCAGCCTGTGTCAAGTTGACACACAAAACCAGCCAGTACAGTACCCCACTCTACTCTGTTCTCAGTATACCACACAGAAATCCTGTTAAAGTATTCCTTTATGACTTTTGTCCAAAGCCTATATATTTTCCCTGGAATATAAGTCAAAGCCTGTGTAAGATGCTGAGCTTCATCCTGATCCCCTGACCCTCTGCTTACGGCTCTCTTCTAGGTATAGTCCTGGGTGTCACCACTAAGAAAAAGTTCAGCAGAGAACTAGCAGAAGATATCAGGCTATGTAACTATGTAATATGCTGCTTTCCTTTCTACAGCCAGCACAAAGGAGCGTGGTGACACAGTTTACTCCCAGAGTTTGCTCCTTTACTTTCCTTATCCCTGATGCTGCAAAATATTGTGAGAAAGTAGAGACAAAATATATAAATGCCAAGAGACAAAAACTGTAGATTAAATAACACCTGAAATTAATTTGTAAAAGTTAAATAAACTGACTAGTAATGGGATCAAGGAAGACATTTTTGTTTGAGTTTTGAGACTTGGAATGACTAGATCAAGTTGTGCTGGTGGGGGTGTCTCATGTTGAATGTGAAGTACTGCTTATACAAAAGAGTAGAAATGCTACAGAAAAATTCCATCTAGAATCGGATCTTGATTCACAAAGGAATGTGTCATGGTCTGATTCCTTCCTCCAGGAATTAGTAAGTGTTCAGTCATTGGTGTGATGGTATTATAGTGGAGGCCTTTTAAAGTGTGACTAGGTCATGGAGACAGACTCTTAATGAATGGGATTATGGAAAAAGACTGGAGAAAAACCTTTTACCTCTTCTACTGTGTAATTAAACAAGAAATTCCCAACTGTGATGAGAAAATAGGACCTCACCGCAGAATGAACCTGTCTAAGCCTGTCTACCTTCTAGAACTGAGAAAACTAAATACCTGTACTTTAGAAGCACCCAGTCCATTGCATTTTGTCTAAGCCAGCCTGAGACATTATTCTTTGATTAAAAAAAGAGAGAATAGCTTCTACTCCAGTAGGACAAATAATAGAAGGCCCATGTCCAGATGTAAGGATAGTTATAAATTGAGTCTGAGAAAAAAAATTCTTG
The DNA here is from genome assembly GCF_008632895.1 of Mastomys coucha. Classification (NCBI taxonomy): domain Eukaryota; kingdom Metazoa; phylum Chordata; class Mammalia; order Rodentia; family Muridae; genus Mastomys; species Mastomys coucha. The sequence continues at coordinate 71,878,996 of NW_022196906.1, read as the reverse complement.
AATGGCATTCTTATTTCACAACAAACCCCTTTCAGTAGAGGATGTTTAAGATTATAACTGAATACCATATTCTTCCAATTTCCTCTCTGCATTATTATTTCTTGTTCCCTTATGTTTGCTCATCCGCCTTTTTCAATCTGACCGATGTAGCAGTGTTTAGAGATCAGCTCCTAGGTTTCTCATTTTTTAAGTATGGCTATCCAGCCTTATGAAAATCATGCACATGCTGACAGCTTCATATGTATGCCTCTGCTCCAGTACTTTTTTGAGTTTTAGATTCCTATTTAGTCTTTGTTCCATTCACAGCTACAAAAAAGCTTTCAAGCCGAGTGCTAATGAAGATGCAGTTAAGTCATTTTTCCTTCAAGTGATCATACCCACCACCTTTTACATTTGTTTTTAGTATTCTTCCATTTGTTTAAGTCCATAAACTTTGCATGGTTTTTTTTTCTTTTTGTCACATTCAACACCTTCTCTTTTGTTCATTATAGTTTTAAAGTATCTGTAGAATGTGATTATTACATAGCTTCTGTGCTTCTAAACAATCACCATATTTTTACTGACCAGCACAGAAGCATCATTATTATGTGGGTATCCCACTTTGCTCTGTTCTTAGGGTACCACACAGAGATTCTGTTCAAGTATTCCTCTATAACTTGAGTCTAAAAGCTACATATTTCCTCCAGAGATATAAGTCAAAGACCTTATAAGTTGCCTTACTTTTAGGTCTGTGAACACTGTCATGATTTGTCTTCCTCTGACACTCTCCATTCTGCTTTGAGCTCTGGTAACCTCATTAGTATGACTTGAATGTCTAAAACGTGCCACCACATAGCATAGTTATCTGATTCTAGAATCTAACAAGTTAGCAATGAAGACTAGCAATCATGAAGAGCAAGTGTAGTCTTTTGGGTCACACTTGAGACTCAAATCTGTTTCTGTAACCTCAGAAAGTAGACCTAAGGGAAAAAATATTAGGGGATTATCAATCTATCTGGATTGTGCACAGGTAAAGTTGATGGCCATTTATTTAACATGAAATCAAGTTGTGGTTGAGAGTTCTATAGAAACATTTTATCTCTCAGATGTAAGAATAGAGATAAATGAATCAGAGAGCATATGTAGGATTTCTGTTCTTTTTTAACAAGCAGATGTGTCACATAAAGAGAGGAAGACAGGATAAATGAAATATTAAACATGAGGTTTGATATTAATTAATATTTATTATTAATTGAACATTAATTAATATTTTATTAATAGTAAACTAAGAGGTAATAGGATCAGAATATAGTTAGTGAGGCTAAATAATTTAGAAATCCAACTGTAATATAGCCGATATCAGAAGTATTAGAGACATGAAGGTATGGGTAAAAAAAGAGTTTTTTTTTGTTTTGTTTTGTTTTTCTGTTTTGTTTTGTTTTCTTTCAAGACAGCTTTTCTCTGTGTAGTCCTGGCTGTCCTGGAACTCAGAAATCTGCCTGCCTCTGCCTCCCAAGTACTGGGACCACTGCCCATCAAGAAAGAGTTTTGAAGGAGGGATATTTAAAGCTAAAATTTCAGAGAGTTTCCATGTTATTCCTGGAAGTAAAGTTGAGTTTAGTCTTCAAAGTAAATGACTGAGATGGGATGAATGTCTTTGGACATAAGGAGTTCAAAGAACTGACAGAATAGAAATTTCTAGTGAATTTTGAATCAGCTAAAAGTGATAGATGAACTGTGATTAGTCACTGTGGAACTCCTGGGCAACATTATCAATAAATAAGAGGAAATTGCCAGAGTATGAACAAATAACAGCTGTGAAGAGACTAACAAACTGGGACAATTTAATAAAGCAATTTTTAAAGATAAATGGAATTTTGTCTGTATCAGTGGGATTCATGGTTGAAAAGCCTCAACAGAGAAAAAGATGGATTTCTGCCTTAAAATCTGAACCTTTCTTTATTCTCTAGTCATTGAGATGTCTAATTATTTTTATTTTTCATGCAGACTCATACAACTCATCCAAGAGCAGCTGGTCGGGAAACCAAATATGTAAGTATCTTCATAACTATGCTGGCTACTTTTTCGATGGAGGCATGTACACATTTTAAACAGAATTCAGCTTTGCATCTATTGTATTGTATAATTATAATTCACTCTTTCATAAGTGGAAAGGAGTAAGATGCAATGATTAGCCCAGACAAAGGAAATCAGACATGTCAGGTGTACAGTATCAAGGAACTTTATTAATTGAATTTCTTCTTAAACGAATTATTGTCTAATTCACTTAGCTAAACAAAACAGAACTGTATCACCCCCCCTTTTGCACCTATAATCATCAAAGCTTAGATGACATTATTTTGATAAGCATGGCCTCTGTGTTTAAAAAATAGTCAACTCATATTCTTGACACATTGAGGTTACGTCACATCCAAAGGAATTATCAGTTTACTTGAGTGATTAGTTTGTTGCTTTCCTGTGTTTAGATTAGCAAGTGTTTCAGTGTCTCTTTATGAAAAAAAAAACAGGGATCTGGGGTGATAGCTTAGGGGAAGAGGGCATTGTCTGCTCTTGTAGAACACTCAGGTTTGGTTTCCAGCACCCACATGGCTGTCACTCTCATTCCAGGGCATCTGATTTTTTTATTTTTTTATTTTTTATTTTTTGCCTTTGGAAGGCAACAAGCACTCATGTGGCATGCTTCCATACACTCAGACATACACTTATAAATAAATAAATCTTAAAAAAGAATACTTACACCTACAGATGTGTAGATATGAACTCACATGCTTATTTCAAATGACACTGGGCTGGCATAGTACACTATGCACATAGACCCTTACACATTCCTGTCATCCATGTCATGATCATAGTCCTCATCTGCTTCCTCACAAACATATTCTGCTACAACTGAGACACTTTCCTAGCAAGTGCTGAGCATCTAATCTAAAATAAACCATTAAATGACTCCTTTTACAGCACACACTGTTTAATCTGTAGTTTTCACCATTACCAAGGATAAATAGTTATTAAATGTGGATCATGTGCCATGCCATCAATGCACTTCACACCTTTCTGCCTTCATTTGCGTCTCCCTAAGGCACACAATAAGCTCAGTGAAATTATTAAATTTTATCACATTCGGGAAATGATGTTTGCAGGATGTGGCAGGAACATGGTTCAGAGCATTTCCTGGAAGCATTTGCTGTCAGTTTCCATTATTATTGGAAGCCCTTTGGAGGAATACTCTGAAAGACCGGAGACGTTGGTTGGTAGGCTAGACTCTGATGGAAACTGCTGCTTCCGGGGAGGATCACTTACTTTATCTTACCGTGCCTTCATTTTCATCCACAAGATAGGGAATGCTGATAGTGTTCTCATTTGATGAATTTAAGGTTTATATAGTCCTGATGTGAACAACCTTTAGAGAAGTTGTTATACAATGGAGTTATTTATGAATTTCAGTGCCTGTCTTCCTTTCCCCTTCAATTTTGATTTTATCCATATCTCCTCCTTTCTCTTACACCTACTATTGTTAGGAGACTAGAAGCCTCATAATTCAGGCTCTTTGATTCTTTATTGGGCACAGGAAAAAACATTATTTAAAAATATGTCTGTGTGTGTGTGTGTGTGTGTGTGTGGTATATGTGGTGTGACTTAGAGATACTGTGGTCATAAGGACTGGTCCCAAGAAAAAGTACCTAAAATATTTTTCTTGCTAAACTTTCTCATCAATTGCTTCAGTTTCATAAAGAGTAGACTACCTTTCATGTTTAGCAACTGCTAGCTTCTAGCTAACCATACCCTGGGGAGGTATCTTCATGTGATAGCTGCTAGAATATTTCTGGAAGGGATGCTTCAGTTGCCACAGATTATTGAAATTATTATTTTAAATTTTGTATTTATTTTTGCGTGTGGACTTGTCTATAAGGACTATACTTGTGTGGGTCTAGAGACCAGAGGTCAATATCAGAAGTTTCTGCAACCACTTTCCATTTTATTTACCAGAACAGGGACTCCTACTTGAACCAGGAGTTGGATACTTTAGCCAGTCTACCTAGTCAGCTGGATCCAGGATCACTGGCTCCTGAGTGCTGAGGTTACAAGTAGCTTGCCATACCTGGTGAGGCTTTCACAACAATCATTTAAATCACTAAGTCATCTACCCAGGCACTTAAAAGGTTCTTAATCGTTAGAACTAGTTAAAAGATGATTTTCCATCTCCATAGCCTGTGAGAGCAGTTGAGTCATTTTAAGTTAACTGTGAATCATTAAACAAGTCCAGGATTAGATTAGAACAAATATAATTTTAATTCTACTAAGATTCTTGACCTTAAAGTTTGTTTCCTGAGAAAGAAGCATTGATTTTTTATTTTATCTTACAACATAACATTTAAACATGTGCCATCTTAAACATGTCCACATCTTTGGAAGATAAGTCTTTTGGAATAGTACCTTTTATAATGGCAGAGAAAACCAGATTTTTTTGTTTTGTTTTGTGTATTTGTGTGTGTGTGTGTGTGTGAACTTACAGACAACTCATACTTTCCAACACACAGCTGCTGTTACTGTATTTACTAAGTGACAGCTGATGCATTTACTGTATGAAAAAAAGTAATACAGTTTTTAGGGCAAGAAGTTCAGTTTAGTTCTAGGCCATCCTCTTATATCAACTATCTGTCTTAAATGCAATATATTCTGACTTTTAAAAAAATGAACAAGGCAATAATTCATTTTTGAAATTTTAATATAATGGAGAAAACACATGATGTTTCATCAAAGTACAAATTGAATAGTTTTTACTTCATTAATTTCTCATTTTAGTTTTCTCCCATGTCCTGTCAGAATTACTTTGAGAAGAGTGTCAACTAAAATTTTAGTTCACTCTCTTGGGGACATTAGGCACGTTCACAGTAATATACATGGTGAGACTCCATGTTTCATTAGCTTTGAAGAGAGTCCTAGATTCCATTCAAAAGCCGGGGCCATGCAGTTCACCAGCCAGTATACCACAGAGAGGACAGAGAAAGGGCAGAATGAAAGGCGCAGAGAGAACTGTGCTACACTTGAGGATATCAGGAGCAAGTTTCAAACACACTAAAACCCTAGTTTCAAACACAATCCATGGGTCATTAGTAGTAGAAAAACTAGTTAGAATTTCCCAACTCTGGTGTCCAGTTTCCCACTTTATTCATTGATTTGGCAAATATTCATTTTCCAAGTCATTGAGGTATCATGGGTTTGAGTGAGGTGAATGCAATGGCAAGGCCCTCACTTCTGAGATATAAATGCCAATGGAGGCCCCAACAAGCAACTAACAGAACAAATGAGTTGTTGACTTTCTTATAGCAATAAGGGAACAGCCCAGAGGACTCGATATTAGAAGAGGCAGATGGACTGGGTACTTCCTGGAGTATGGGCATGTCAGGATACTTATGGGATTTTCAACTCTCCTGTGATTATTGCAACAGCTTGGTTAGGCAAAAAGGGCTTTATGAATATTTACTTTGTGTGAGTTTGGGCGGAAGACTCTCAGAAAGAGAGAAAGAAAAATGGTGGAGAACAAGAGGAAGAGAAGGGAGGAGAAAGAGGAAGAAAGGAAGGGAATACATAAAGGAATAAAGGGAGGGAAGGAGTGAAGTCAGTGGACAGTGTTTCTTTACAAATTGTCTTACTCTCTCTTACAGTGTTTTAGGATGAGTCTGGATCAATGACACCTCATTCATTTAGGTTAATTAAAGCTTTCTTATTGCTTCTCCCAAGGTATGCTTGAAGCAAAGGCTACTTTTAAGTCATTTAGTTGAGATATTCTTAAGTGTAATAGAAACAAGATAGGGCTAACAACATATTGAACATGTAGTGTTAGGTCTTTTGTTGGAGAGAATTGATCAGTTATCAGCAGGATTTTGTTTGACTATTAAACAGATGCTAAATTCAGCAACAACAGCCGGTTAAACTTTAAGTAGTTAATTTAAACCACCAATGAGTCCTATGTGGAGAGTTACACTATTACAAAATATCCAGCATCCTCTCCTGTCTTCTTCTGTTGCTGGGAAACAAACCCAGGTACTTGTATGTAGTAGGTCACTGTTCTACTACTGAAATGTATCCCAGCATTCATTCTGAGGCAGTTTCTGTTCTCTATGTGAAATAATAAATTTTATATTAAACACTACATTAGTTTTAATTCCGTCTTTTGTCTTTGGAAGGAAATTTTCCTCTGCTTTGCATTTGCCTTTATTATATTTTATGAACTATTGCCTGTATAAGTCTATTTCATTCATGTAATTTAAAAAATCACAGCATGCATGCTTAATAAAATTCAATCTTAGAAAATAGAATATTTGTGCTTCTAATGAATTTATCAAAAAGAAAAAAATCCTTGGTTTTGGAGTAACATGCTATTTGATAATAACTTATTTCATGAATTTTTCTACATTTCATGAATTGGTTTTAAGTTCCATAAAAATAAATGGTACAATCTTATTAAATATATGATAGTTTATAGGTAAAATCTCATTTTAATGAGCTCAGGGGACAGAAAATGTCATTACAGTGGAAGAATATTGATTCCTAAATATCACAATATATTGAAAAATGTGTCAAACCTTATTAAGATTATTTCCCACTCTATACACAGATATTCAAATAAAGGTCATCTTCTCTCATTTACGCAGCTCACACATTCTTCTTGTTGCTATGCTTGCAGGCGTTGCTATGCTGGAGTGACTTAGGTGCTGCTCAGGGAAGGCATAGATCTTAAGGGAAAGGGTAATTTAAATCTCACATGAGGTCCAGATCTGCTTCCCAAGGATGAGGCCTGAGAATGATGAGTTATAGGAAGAGCTGTACACAATCGAGGCAAGAAAAGCCACTCTACCAATTATCTTCATTTATTCGTTTTCCTGTCCATATGTGCTGCTGCAGTGCACATGTGTGTGGGAAAGAGTCTGAGGGAAGAGTGGAGGTTACCATAGGCTTTGCTCCACTAGCATGAAGAGGGCAGAATCAGTTCTATGTCTTACATTCACAAGAGGATATAATCTGATGTAGCTTTACTCTTTCTCCAATATGGCTTTCAAGGAAATGGAGTTCCAGACTAAGGGGCCTGGTATCACTTTGTGACTTTGGCATTATGTCTTTGGGAAGCAAAATTAGTTTCTCTGAGGCTGGCTTGCATAGTTGGGGTCCTATGTAGTCATTTGCCTTCCAGAGATAGTCACATCCTCATTTTGCAGTCTTCACCCTTGGTTCCTATGTAACCTAATTGTAAGTAGGACATGGTTGCACATTCCTCTTTTGTCAGCACTGTTGTCAGGCTGAGCAGGAAGGTCAGAGGTTGAGCCCACCTTAGGCTCTAATGAGACCCTAGAAAACAAACAAATAACACACCCCAAACTCAAACTAACCAAACAGAAAACATAGCTAACAGAATTTCTATGATGTTAAAAATGCCACCTTACTGAAAATCAGCTATACTATTTTATGAAAATTTATACTGATCTTTAATTGACAAATAATTTTATATCCATGGGATACAGTGTGATGTCCAATCTGTGCATACTTTATACAAACTTGTTGATCAAAGTAATCAACAATCTCCCTACCAAATCACATGTTTATATATGGCAAGAAGTTTTAAAGTAGACTTTAGTAATTTTGAAGATCATGATATTTGTAGCTACAGTCCTAAACAGTACAGCTGATGACTCATACCCAGCATGAATGAAGCTTCATCAGAGCCTTCCTTCAACGTCATCTCTTATCTCTCTCTGCTTGGTCCACTTCTCTCATCCCTAGCCTCCAGGTAGATCACAGTGAAGCACATAATGTTATTAAGAAAAGTATAAAATACTAACTAGTTGTAAAGATCTGAGCACCAACTTATGGCTTACCTGAAGAGCAACAACAGAAGCCAGTGCCAATGGGATAGAAAAATGCTATTACCTTGGAATTTTGAAGCCATTTCAAGTAAAGACGAAATAAAAAAAATGCAGGAAAAATCATTGAAGTAGAATCTGAAAAGAAAGTATTTACTTTAGTAAGAAGGAAATTGGCATTTGTACGGGTGGTGTGGAGGGGGGAGCCATCGTCATGAGCACTAGGTTTCAGCTGAGCAGGTTGAAAGGTTCAATGGACAATTGGTGTGTGGGGTATGTTCTATTAGCAGCACTGTGAACATGTAAGGCTCATGCAAAGGGAAGATCGTATGTTAATACTCTTACCAAAATACAATTTAATAAAAAGAAGGACATTAAATTCAGGTGAAAGGAGTGAAATATAAAGGAGTGAAATGGCAAAGAAATATTAACAAGATCTGTAAAGAATTTTGAAAGCAAATAATTTCCATTTTTAATGCCAGGGAGTCTTGTCATGCTTTTAATGTAAATATGTTTTGAGAAAAAAAATCTGCCTTGCCTTTTGTTTTCATGTAAGTAAACATGATTAACAACAACAGTGTTATGCTTAAATAAAATATGGACCGAACAAACAGAGGATGCTATCTAATGTTGCGGAATCATTGACATCATATGTGAAACTTACATTATAAAGACAAGAAGAAAACCAGCATATACTCTGCTCTGTGAGCTAAAGTGCCAAGGACATGTGCCACTCTGCTCAAAAGGACTATTTCTTGGTATCATACATTTCCATTTCTTTTATATTTTTCAATATCCTACAATGAACATGCATTGTTCTAGTAAAATACAATGCTTAGAACAGGCATGCTCTTTTACTAAATATTTTCACTAATATCCATCATGTTTATAATTTCAGGCAAATCTTTCATCATCATCCTCTACAGCGTCTGAGAGTCAACTGGTATGTACCGGCTTTGAACATTCTAATTTCTCAAGAAATCTCCACTGAACGGGAATGAAGAGCTAATAAGTTTGCTCACTTGTCTAAAAAACTTTACCACTGTTTTAGTAAAGCCACATGATGGCTGCATTTTAGGTGGCTAACACACAAGACAATTTATAGACTGTGACTACCATTAACTCTAATCAATAGCGTTACAAGAGATCAAATCCAGTCAGAAAAAAAAAGAAAACCAATAACTGTGATTTGAATTTTGAGAGATCACATCTTGATGAGAAAGATCCAAAACAGTTCAAGGAGATCAAAGAAAGATAATACTGGGTAGCTTCTAGATATGTGTGGGTTAAAGAGATAGTTACACATGAGGATTAGCATGTACGTAGTCTAAATCTATGCTAAGTCATGGACATATATTCTGAATGACAAATGTAATCACACATAAAAATTTAAAAATGTTACTTAAATTATTTTGAGATTATAATATACTACATATTTTTCCCTTTTTGCTTTTTTTCCTTCCAAGTCTTTCCATGCACCATCCCTCAGATCTTTCAAATTCATGGTCTTTTTCTTTAATTATTATATACATAGTTAAAATGTTGTAGTCACTCTATTAAGACATAAATGAAACAAATGGACTAGTTTCAATAATTGGATATGAATGCTAGATAAACATTATTTCAGTAGATTGTTGATACATTTGTACAGTCTTTAGGAAGCAGAGTCTTTGAAAGCTGATTCAACTAATTGACCTTTGCATATGGTTTGAAGGGCTGGTGGTTTGAGCTCTTAAAGGACTCAGAAGTGCTAGAACCGGGCATTACAGGTCTAACCTCTAGAACATGTCATTTTAATCCATGCCTGGTAGATCACAATCCCAGCAGAGGCAAAAGGAACAGTAGTAGGTCCAGGCTAATGCTGATTCCTACAGAAGTTGAGATTAGTTTGGGCTACAGTTCATAGCTATCAGGGCCACCTAGGAACCCAATTAGACACCCACAGCCTCTTCTCAACCACTCCCATGAGACCCTGGCTTAAAGAATAGAGACAATCAAAGCTGTTGTATGGTATAGTAAATTCAGGCCTTTAAACATCTTCAATGTGACCTATTTATTTGCTTGTTGCCATTACAAGTGTGAAGCACCAAAGAGTCATGACTTCTGTTCTAAAATTTTTGCATTCTGGATTTGAGATACAGCTGAGTGGTTAAGTATTTGTCTAGCATCCACAGGTTCAATTCCCAGCACTTCAAAATATAAGCAAAGTGCCTGGGTGTGGATGGTGTGTGTGTGTGTGTGTGTGTGTGTGTGTGTGTGTGTGTGCCCATTGTTTATTTTAGCAGCCAAATGTTATAATATTGAGCTTGAGAAACTATTTTGGAGAGTCTTAGGAGTCTCACCAATAATATTAGCTTTTCCTCTATTAGCCTTCAACACAGTAGATAACAACTGGAAAGAAATCTCCTATCTCTAAGTGGCATAAGTGTAATAATAAAGACTGTGCCAGCCTGGAGGGATTTTTATGAGACTCATACAGCACCATAAACTATTTTCAATATGGTCCTATGAAAAATTATGATATTATTGTATCCAAAGCTTTAGATTATTAAAAGATACGAGAAGCCATTTTTACAGGCAGTGAAGACTGCAGGAGTTTAAATACATTATCTAAGATCATAGTGTTAGTGTTCAACCGTCTTCTGTATGGCTTTCAAAAGGAGTCATTATTGTTGATTTTTACATAGTTTGAGGGACTTAAGAAGCAAAGTTGATTTGAGTGTGTTGCGATATGGGCCACTGGAGAACTGTTATCTTCATTGACCACTTCCAGGGTCTGGCTCATCCTGAAACTTCTCCTGGTAAATGTAATGATTTAATGAAGAGGTGCAGAGAGGATGAGGGACAGTAGAGCCAGCTGGATCGTGCTTCCTGTGGCACATAAAAAAAGAGGAAGAGGAAATGGAAAACATAGGCTTTCAGTTTGAAGCTCTGATGAAGCTTTCCTAATTCTGGAACTGGACTATCTCAATATTAACAAAGACGAGTGTGTCCTCTTTTCTCTGCTTGGGAAACAGTTTAGTTTGAAAGAGGGGTAGGATCTACTTATTTGTTCATTTACTTTTATGAAGGGAGCTTGGGTTAGTTGGCAGCTGGCTCTTTTGGATTGGAATTCCATGCCATTGCAAATCATTCAGCATTGTTCAGGATGGGCTGTAAAATCTGCAGAGCAGACTATAAGAGGTTTAGAAAATAAAATCCCATGGCCTCGTAGAGGTAAGAGAAAATGCAGTTTACTGGAACAGAACAAAGAAGAGCCTTAAGCAGGCAGTTACTTTGTCTCTGGTTCCGAGTGCCAGCTGCTGTACCCTGCTCTCCTGAGGATGACTCAACTTTCTGAGGGCCTTTAAGTCTTTGTTGTTTAGAAGGGTGTTTGTGTAGAATTGATGTCTTCTTTCAGCTCAAAGGCAGTTTCTCCTTGAACCGTTCTCCTTGACACCACATATGTAGGAACTGTAGCCTTCATCATATCCGCCTCCTCAGCTGTGACTCACACTATTGTTTTTTGTCTATCACAATATTTCAGTCTGGTCACTCTGCACTGTTTATATTCCACCAAACAGTTCCTGAGTGATGGAATGTGCTTTATAATTATTGAACATTGTTTAGTTTTATAGAACTGTTATGGCAGTTATAAAACTTCTAAAAATAAAAACCCAGTAAATAAATGTTTTCATGAGTTGTCTAGGGTACTTATAGTTGACATTCTGCATATATTCTATATTTATAAGTATGTATTTTATCTTTCAAATTTTGTTTTATTTTTTTCTTACAAAGTTCTGGCATGCATCTTATCTCATTGGACCCTCATAGTCACCGAGGGCCATCTCAGTAGTCTCACAGAATAAAAATGAACTCTTTTTGTTCTTGGGAGATTTACCATATACTAGAAGATTTTAAGAGCTGAGATATTTATTTGAAGGTAAAATAAGTGCCAATATTTGATTCAAGTACTTTCTAATGAATTAGACCCAGTTACCATTGACCGATTGAATTGTTAAATAAATAAATTAGATACTGCTTCTTTTGTCTACAATGTAAGAGTCTAGATTTTGGAATCCTACAAGCTTTTTTACTACAAAGTTCCTGAAGCAAAAGTCAAATACAGAGTGGTGAGAAGATAGAAGCAAACAGAAACAAGTAATAATTACTCACTTTAAGTCTGTTTTGATCCATCAGGTCAGTTGAGCATCTGCTAGGTTCCTAGTGTTTGCTATGCCATACTCTATTGCTGGTTACTGTTGTATGACTATCTCATGATTCCAAGCCAACCAACAAAACAAAACTAAGCCAAAGAACCCCATGAGATAACAGACTTGAAATCTGGGTCCCTTTTATGTCTTTTCTTCTGCATCATATCACCTTATATTTTACTGCTGTAGCTATAGGCAACCTATCTTCCCATTTGTGGAAGTGACTAATTTAGGAATGATGTTGCTGTAGAGGCCATCATTTAAAGAACGTTGCATCAAACTTGCAAGGTTACTCCGGGCAGTAAATCTTCATCTTTGGTCTACAGCCAGAGAGGCGGCAACTTGCTGTCATAGAATTATGATCGTAAGTTCTCAAATCTGGAAAACAAATTAATTTTATGTGTACTAGTAGCAGTGTTCATGGGATAGATTACAAATTCAAATAAATAGCAACCTTAGACTAATGTCTTTCAAATCCCTCCTCCACGGGGAAAAAAAAATAAAAATATCATGTTAGTGAACTCTCAGTACTCTGTTCCTTCTGCCTCAGATTTCCCCCCGATGCTTAAGAGTAGAGTGAGATGTGATGCGTAGAGTGAGGCATGATGTAAGCTCAACCCCACTCCTCATTTGTATTTTCCAGAAACGGTGACATCATTTTCTTAAAATGAATGCATGGTATGTATGGGTGCTGCAACCTGCCTGACTTTGATTTTGGGATTGACATGACTAGAGTGATAGGAAGGAAGAAATGACAGACACACATTTTGAGATCATGGGTGTGAGTATGCCATAAACTGATGGAGACACTCCAATGGTAGCCTGGAAATCCAGTGCACTTCTTGTATTAGCTATAGCATGAGAGGAAGCAACAGGCTAGCTAATCTCCACGGGACACTCTGAAGGGGATCAATCTCAGGCTACAGTCATCCAGGAGGTGGACGCTATGGCTGACACCTTCTTTACAGGTTGTCAGCATCCATACTTGTACTAGGGGAAAGTCTTGCCATTCCTCTGAGGCTGATTCAGGGAAGGCTTTGCCATGTTTTTTATGAACCTGACCTGGGGAAGGATTTGACATGGATCTGAGGTTTTAAGGTCCTTGACAAAACCACATGTATGGGGTGGTTTTATATATATATATATATATATATATATATATATA
>NW_022196906.1:71844442-71865736 GCF_008632895.1 Mastomys coucha | reverse complement strand
TCTGGGATGACATCTGCTTCTTTTGAGACAAGGTTTCTCACTTGCCAGGATCCTTGTATCTATATATTTTGACATGGATGACAAGTGTATGCAGCTGGGATGGCAATTTAACTTGGACTCTGGGGAATCAAACTCAGGTCTTCAGAGATCTTTGGCCTCATGGAGCTTATAGACAGAGCAAGACAGTAAACACATATGCAGATGTCAAATGGTGGCCTATGTTACGGGGTCATAGAGATGACCTGTCTAATAAGGTGATGTTTTAGCAGATACTTGAAATAAAATCCATATATAGGGAAGATCAAGTGGAAACTCCTGGAGGAGGTTCACAGTGGGTGAGTTACAGGGAATCAGAGTCAGGGAGCCAGAGCGATTGTGCTGAGGGGTATAGCAGCTGAGGACAAGTCGTGGAAGAGGAAAGCTAGTTGCAGGGAAGATGAGACATTGTAAGAATTTGTAATTTTGAATGAGAAGGGGAAGCACTAGGAACCTTTGAAAGATCAGCTGACAGGATTTTGACATGGAACTGAGTGCCATTATTTGGAAGTTGAATGACACGGTGTGACTTATACAATACTTACTCTCTGGATCACTTGACTAGTCTGTGACGTTGGTGAGTTAAGAGTTGTGTTGTGTCTATCTCCATTGATACTACGGTTTGGCAGGGCCTAGGTCTCATTTGACAGACTAGGTCCTAGCAGCCTCACATAGAGGCAGCTTCAGAGATAACAAACAGGTGTTTTCTCCTGTGAGTCACTTCAGAATGCTAATGTCTAGAGTAAAAAATTTCTCAGCTCACCACAGCAGCTAACAGTCGTGTTTCTTTTCTGTGTTCTGGGCATGAGCTGTGTGAAAATGTCCTTTCAATTTTTCCTACTTATTCTAGACACAAAGTTACAGAATTTCATTTATGGGCATAACCAGAGTGATAAGTGTCTATCTGTAGAATGTCTAGATATTCTGTAATTCTAAAGTAATAGGAGACCCTCTGTGGAAGGCTTTAGTTGTTGAACAGTGATGGTCTCATTGTAGCTCACTTTTATGGAGTCCTCTAATTGGCTCCATCTAATTTTCTTTGTATTTGTCTGCATACAGACTTAACAAATTAGATTTGCAAAAATTAAGGAAATCCTTCAGGAGAAGGCCTACTTGATGTTCAAGGATAATGGATTACTTTGAACAAAGAGAAAACAGAGATGAGGAATTTGAAAAAGATCTTCCACAGGAGACAAAAGACCCTTATAAACAAATGTGCCTGAAATGTCAAAACCATCTTCAGCTGAGCAGCTCACTTGATAGAAGCTCTAGTCTAGTGTCGTGTAGTTTTTTTTTTTATTTGCACACAAATTATCTAGGGTCCTTTTTAAGGTGCAGATTCTAATTCATGTGTCAAGGATGGCTCTAAAGTCTGCTCTGTTTCTCTGTTTAAAGGATTCTCAGGAGATGCTCACTACTTCAAGTCTATAGACTGTATTGTGAGTGGCAAGGGACTGGACTTCTTGGATGGAACTATTAGTTTACTTTATGCTGTAATTTTATATTGAGAAAAAATAAATTTATAAAATAAATTATATGATCATTTGACATAGAGGAACAACATATTAGAAAGGACAGAAAGAAAGTACTGTGGAAGAGCCACCTGTGTGCCCATGTTAGCCCTTGCTGCATCATGTATATTAGAGGCTTTCTGACATGTTCTTTGAGACTACATTTGGATGATGGATTTGAGGACATAGGAATAAAGCTGATGTGGTAACATTTCATGGTATCATTCCTGAAGAGAAATGGAGATTAGGAGTATAATGGAACTACTCATTATGGAAGTGCACAGCTAAGGATTAGAGTTACGACACTTCAGGAGGTTTACTCTTTCAATTGTTTTTTTCCTAAGATTTTATAGTCTAATACCTAGAGATCAGAAATGAAATGCACTTATGCTAATCATCCCATCACGCTTTATCAAATCTAGACAGTGTAAAGTTTTGATTCACTGGGAGATGGGTAAGATGTGTGTATGTGTTGAAAGAGGAGAATACTTATATATGTATATCTTTCAAAACTTAAAAATATGAGGTTACCGCCAACCAAAGAGTACACATGGTGGGACTCATGGCTCCAGCTGCATATGTAGCAGAGGATGGCCTAGTCAGTCATCAATAGGAGGAGAGGCCCTGGGTCCCGTGAAGGCTCTGTGTCCCAGTGTAGGGGAATGCCAGGGCCAGGAAGAGGGAGAGGGTGGGTTGGTGAACAGGGAGTCAGGGGAGGGGATAGGGGTTTTTCAGAGGGGAAACTAGGAAAGGGAAGAACATTTGAAATGTAAATAAAGATAATATCTAATAAATATTTTTTCACACAAAAAAGTAAAATATGGAGCTACATAATGTTCCATAGTGTTCCAGGAAAATCTAGATGTTCACTAGAAGATCTAGTAAAAAAAGAAAATGACATAGAATGATGCAATGGTGACTCAAAAGCAGGTTTAGTAGTGGAAATGGAGAGATTAAATTAATTTAAATGGAATAAATGAATGAAAGGACTTCACTATTGGTTAGATGATCTAGGCAAGCAGGTGCTATTTAAAAGATTCGAAGTTTTCTCTACTGTTCTCTGTGTCTCATAGGTTGAGGATCAATTCAAAGCACAACCCTGGTCATCAGACCTAAATCTAGGTCTTGGCTCACATGTTAACGAAATGGCTTTTGACTTTCCCTCTCAAACGCTCCTACACTCTTTGAGAAAGGTTAGAATTCCACCCTCACTACCCTTATGTGGATGGACAATGGATTCAGGGTGTCAAGGAGAATGAGGGTTTATAAGCACCAGATGGCCCACAGGGATTTGAAACTGGCTGTGAGTTGTGTGGAAGAAGAGTGAGAGGCTCCAGCTACCGGCCATCTGATTTGTTGTGTACAATGACTACAGGTTTAAACTGACCAATAGCAAGAGTGTTTGGAAGTTCTGATAAAGGTCAGATGAAGGGGAATATCAACAGTGTTCAAGACAATGCCTGCCTGTTTTTTTCCCTTCTCTCTGGTTTGCACTCATGGCTATGAAATATTGATAATTATATCAAGTCATTGCATGGGAGCAAAAATAAAAACAAAGAAAGAAGCAGTGCACAATTTAAGAAAGCACAATTTGTGAAAACCAAGTAGGAAGAGAAGAATCTGGACAATTCAGGTACTTAGGTAGACTGAGCTGCAGTTTTTAATAATAATAAAGGTAGGAAAACTCGACCGTGCAGTGGAGACTGCAAATAAGGCTTAGCAATCATCTACTAGTGAGGCCAGCATATCTAAGAAGAACACAGGAAATAAGGAACAGAAAAGCTGGCAGAGAAGCAATGGGAGGCATTAGTAACTGACTCTGATACCAAATACATTGCACTTAATATTTCACATCCTGGAAATTTCCTTCCTTTTTTCTATTTTTACATGTTAAAACTTTATTGCATGTGCAAATGTGTGGTGTGTTTGTATATATGGTGTGTGTGTGTGTGTGTTAAAGAACAAAGAACAACTGACAAGAGTCAGTTATTTCCCTTTACCATGTATGTCTTGGGAATTAAACTCAGGTCGTCAGGCTTAGCAGCAACCTCCTTTATTCTCAGAGCCATCTCACTGGCCCCAAATGGTCTCTTTTCTGATCTCTTCTTTGAAGGTGTTGGTCACAAGTCAGATGGTCTCTAGGGCAATATAACTCAAAAACATCTGCTTGCAACGTTTTGGAATGTACAGGAAATAAATTAGTCATGTTTCTCTGGCACAGACACTCTCTGCCATTTCAAGTTCCATTAGGCAGTTTTCCCTCTCTGCATGCTGACACCTTGCTTCAACTCCTAAAGTTCCATGTTGGTTTGGGGACCTGGAAGGTTGTTTTTGATTTTCTATACTGATTTCATGAAGAAAGTGTAGAGATAAGAGTAGAAGGAAGGAGAAATTAGCAGGTCAATTCATGGAAAAGAAGGATGTCTGTACTACAGAGTCGTGGTCTCAACTCGAGGCTGTAGAACTGGCGCTCTTGTGCTGTGCACTTGAGAGCACTTGCTCTCATATGTGTTAAATAGCTGGATGCTACTGGCTCATTTTTCTCCCTGGAGATGAATCAGTTTCTTAAGCCGGAGTGATTTCTCAGCTTGAAGAAGGAAAACACTTTCTCAATCTGTATTTCCCCACTTGGCATATACACAGCAAACAACTGGGGAAATAGCAACGGAAAAGAGTATTGCAGAGCGACATTTATTCAAGACTCAAAATACATCAAGTGCTTTATAGAGCAGAAAGATAGATGTAATCCCTTAGGGCTTAACTTGTGCGCACTAGGATTGCCTAGGCAGTGCTAACTTTCAGTTTTCCAGGAGTAAAGAGGCTGACAAGAATGATCGCAGCAGAAAGCTCAAACAAAGAATGGCACAACTTCTCTTTATTGAATTTTCATTTGGCACGGTTTCAAAACGTATCCATCACTTCATGACATTTGATAGTGTGACAAGATTTTACATGTTGTGAATCGTTTAGAAATTGCCCCGAGAAGTAAAGTCCCTCTCATATTGTCACTGGCTACAATTTTATGAGTTCCTAGTGACTGATGTGTTAGCCAAGGCTATTCTGATACAAACTACATCAGCTGGAACCTACTGTCAAAGGACAGGACAGTCTTAGGGGACTACAGGACAAGCCCAGCTGAGCCCCATGGATGTTCTGACATTCAATCCCAGTGTTTGCCTCTTTGGGTCGCCACTTTAGAAAACTTCTTCATCTCACTACATCTGCCTTTGAAGTGAAATAGGACATATTATAGCCCCTGCTATGACATAAAGCAATAGAAGGTAACAGATCTCTCTATCATACTCCAGGGAAGGATAGCATAGCTTTCATCTAGACCTGTTTCTGTCATACATAATATGAGTGTGGCTTGTAATAATATGGGTGGAATTTCCAAGGTCCTCTATCCTATTATGTCTATGATGTTTATTACAGAACAGGAATTCAAAAAAACTTTATCAAACAAAGTGTAGAAGAACATACTTGGTATGGTTTTGCAAGTTTATGATAGTAGATCTTTACAACTTGCCTGCTACCATAATCAGTGAACTAATTGACTATAATATGCAAACAATTATACTGATTTTAAGTTTAGTTTACATTGTTAAAATAATCTGATTTCTAGGCCATTTTATCCATTATTTTAAAGCACTTCAAATTACAAAAGAAAATTGTGAGAACATCTGTGTAACAATAATAATCGTACTTTTTCATTTTAATAGTATTTTTCTCCTCTATTTTTAAAACATTTCTCCTTTATTAAGACTAAGCCTGGAGTAATTCGTCCAGTACCTATAAAATCCAAACTATTACTGAAAAAGGAAGAAGAAGTTTATGAACCCAACCCTTTCAGTAAATACCTTGAAGACAACAGTGGCCTGTTTTCTGAGCAGGTGAGTATCTACATAAGAAAGTATTTCATACTATAAGTGCCTATATAAAGTAACAATATTGTATGTACAAGAAAATATGTTTAATAGGTCCTATTCCAGATAATGGAACAGGTCATTATGTATCCAAATAGAAATTCGTATTCAAGGGTGTTATTTTGAAGCACCTCAAAGTTTTTTCTAAAGGTAAAACAAAAACAATATCTACACATTGTAGGTATTGTATGGGAACCTACAGCATTCACCTCAAGACTTCAAGAGCATGTTGTCCATGGCCATGTGCCGCTGAATTGTTATTTCTGAGTCCAGCTTATTTTGAGAATATATGATATTTTAGATTTGTTAGAGTTGGCAACAAACCTATTGTCTAGATGTGTATTGTATTATTAACATAATATATTTGAAGGGTTATGTAATCCTTCTAGCTTGAGAGTGCAAATTACTGTGTAGGACTCACATAACCTCATGACTATGTGTAAAGAATGCACTCTCTGTTTGCATTATAAGTGCTGAGTGCTGCAGAAAGGAGAAATGAAAAGTGTCAATGGGAACTTTCTACAATAATAGGAAAATATGACAATATACGTACACATAATACAACACTTCAGGACCTAGAAAGATGGCTCAGCAGTTAGGAGCATTAACTGATCCTGCTGAGGACAAGGTTCAGTTTCCAGTACCCACATGGTGGCTCACAACCATCTGTAACTCTAGTTCTAGGGATCTGATGCCTTCCTCTGTCTTCTCTGAGTACTGCATGCACATGGTGCATGTGGGCGCACACCACACACACACACACACACACACACACACACACACACACATACACACACGTTGCAAGCCAAACTCTCATGTTATAAAAACAAGTTAAATCTTTAAAATGTATATAGAAGTTCATTTAGCCACAAAAAAGAAATCGTACAGCCTGATTTGTCTTATTAAATGCAAGAAATAGGCGTGAGCTGTACTTTTTTCTTAATCTTAAGCATTAAATGGCTAAGCAATGTAAAATAGAAAAAAATGCTAGATACAGTAAGAACATACAAACTCATCACATTTTGTATTATATTTATAAAAGAAAATAAGTATAACACCCTCTTTAAATGTTTAATTAAAAAACTACAGCTAGCAATATTCTTGAAATGTAAATTTGTATTTATAAGATGTGAGGAGTGTTTCATATGCCCGGTGTAAGCTCTTTGATCCTGGAAAGATTGTCTCCCCATGACTTCAGTCTCAATGTATACCATAAGCTGTGAGGATCAAGCCCATTTCATCAATTATTCAAACTCCAAGATTTGGGTTAGGTTAAATCATTGATTAACCCTGGCAGGCTCTTAAGTCTTTATGTGGCCTTGAAAATGTTCATCATACATACACTCTCATGAATAACCACTGACTTTATTCATATAATGGGATTGAAAATGACTGAATAGTCACTAGCTGTGGTTCCAGCTCCTGAGACGCTGAGGTAATACAATCTCCTGATGCATGATTTCAAGTCCAGACTGGACAGCGTAGTGAGATTTCATGTCGGAAATGAGAGGAAAATAAAGATTAAAATATCTTCAGTTATTTATGTTCATTTTGAGAGACTGTTCTGTTTTTTTAAATAAGTTTGAACCTTTAAAGAAGTTTAGAGGTAGTCTATTTTCATTTGTGTATAAATCTTACTGTTATGTAATTTATCATTATTAATTCTGTATATTACAGAAAGAGAAATTAGGAAAACAGATTTCATTGTCAACGAAAACAGGAAAAAAACCATATTGTTTGTACAACACTAACATTTTTGAAGATTAATGTGAACTTCTGGGTTGGAAAATCATTGTAAAAGGTTATTAGAATATAATTTTATATTATTTATATGGAAACAACTGAAGACGTTAAATTAAATTTCATGAATTATTATCTATGCACATTATAGTCCTCAGAATTTGAGTAGCTGCTATAAGATAAAGATTTTTACTTTTTATGTAATCTTGAAACTTAATTTTTCTTCAGGCAAGCTCCCTTTAGCACATCAGGTTAATCTTCCTGTAATTTATCACCTTCATTGTTTGGTGGAATGATGAATTCCATTTCTAGTGCAGGAAATTCTTGTCATTTAGAAGAATCATTGTTTTCTTTTTCTCTGTTTTTTATGGTTAGACAAGTCGAAAGCTTTGTTTATGTTACAGTTTACATCTATGTATTTCCAGATAATTGGATGAAAATGTCTGTTTTCTAAAATATTGTAGATAACATGCATAATTGTGATTAAATTTTTTATTAATTAATTCTTTCATATATCCTTTCATATGTGAAGGATGGACATCTGACTTAATAGGATACTACAGAATATTAAGAACTGAAAGAAACCTAGCATCCTACTTCCATGTGAATTCCAAAGCTCTCTTAGCCTCATAGGAAGGCAGGGTAAGAGAGGACAAAGTCTGATTGAATCCTGAGCCATGAAAGCCTCCTATGCTCAACTGCCTTCTATATGTTGAGCAGTATTTATAAATTCTTTATGTCCAGCATCTACAATGAAGCAGATTACAAAGTTAGCTCACATGCGTACACAGTTAAGTCCACCTAGGAACTCAGTAGTTACCCATGACTCATGACGCTGGCATTGCTACCTCACTAGAACTTAATATGAAGATGTTCACGTTCAGCTCCAGTCACTACTGTTCTCTTTCAATCTGCCATAGAACAAATTGAATGTTTCCAAACTTGGTTGATCTCATTCGCCCATGTAATAGAAAATTTCTTAGGCAGGCAGCTGGCCAAATTGAACCAGCTCGCACTCACTAATCTCCCTTGTACCGGGGGCAGTTCCGCATGGCAGGACATGTTGGATGGGATTGCTAAGTTCATAAATTTTCCCTAGCAGTTTCACTGCCATAAAATATGATTTCCAAATCCTGTTACAAAATGTCAGATGCTAAAGATGATGAGACAAGGTAGAGATGTATGTATTGTAGCTCAGAGAGATTTAGCTGGGCAGCCTACTGAACAGATTAGGAGCTGACAAATTGTCTGCAAATAGCTTCTCAGTACTAAAATCAAAGTCTGAGACTAAATGAGAAATCTAGTAATTGAGACTTATTATTTAATGACTTTTTAACATCAAAATGTTGTAGGGAAAAGAGTATCATTTTGCATTAGATAGATTTTCAAAAAAAAAAATCCTCTTTTTAAATAAAGCTTATGCTTTTCTGAAATTCACTCCAAATCCATTATTTTTTAATCAATTTATGATCCTTTCTGAATTATTACAAAAATTTTCCCATTCTGTCCTAAATATACGGATTTATACAGATGTGCCATGATGACCATGTACTCTGAAGAATGCTTCTATTGGTAACTTAAGGCAGAGGTAGAAATTATTACTGGGCTTGTTTAGGCCAGTGGGCATGTGGCAAGCGCAGAGATCGGAGATGAAGTGGTGTTACGTTGTTCTGATGATTTGTGAGCATCGAAGCTCACGGTGCAAAGCAATGACTTGCGGATCACGTGACCTACCCAGTTAGCCAAAGGTTACTCTCTCCATTGAAAAATTTCATTTTAATATAAAACATAATATTTTAATTCAGTCTTATAAGGCAATATGTAAAACACCTTTTCATCTTTATATTAATAACGTAGTTCCTGAGATTAGATACCTTATTGCCTCCTTAACGTTTTAAAGAGCCAGAGTGAAGGTCTGCACTGAAACCACGGGAGACTACTGTTCTTTTCCAGAGATGCTTTCCTTTTTTCTTCATGAGAAATGGTGTTTCCCAGCATGCCTGTCCCTTCCATTTCATTTTCCTTCTGACCTGTTTCAGTGGAGGAGAGGATGTGTTTGGTTAAAATGACCATTTAGAGCAGTGGTTCTCAACCTGTGACCCCTCAGGTGGTTGAATGACCCTTTTTACTGGAGTTGCTTAAGACCATCAGAAAAAAACACATATTTTTTTACCGAATAAAAGGTCACAGCATTAGGAAGGTTGAAATGCACTGATTTAGAGGATGACATTCTTGGAACTCACAGAAGCAAAATAGGATCATTGTGGGAGAGATTTCCCCCATGTATCCTTTTCATTCCCCTCCTCTGATATTTTTAAACATTCGACTTTTCTCCCTTCCCTCTCAATTTCTGTTTGATGATGTCGTGAGAAACTTTCAGATTGCCATTTAATTATCCATGAAGTTACATATTGACTGTGACCTTCAGCTGCCCTCCCTTGCTCCACCCAGGTGAAATAGTAGGCAGGCAAATATCTTGTCATGGATAAGATGAACAGTGCCTCTTTTTACACTGAATGTCATAAATTACCAACTGTTTTTTTTTTTCTAAAAGTCATTTCAATCAAAGTGGCTTGGTTTCTTCTGTCATAAATGTTCCTTCTATCATGACTAAGCTTTGACTCATCTCTTCAGGTAGGATGTTTATAAGAGCCCTTTTTAGGTGTAGAAATGACTAAATGACTTGGACTGTTTTAAGGAGTGAGAAACAGAATAACTTTTAGTGTTACATTGACTTTGAAAGGTTTAGCCTAGAAGTTTGGTGTCTTTCAAATAGTGCTATCTTTGTGAATGTTTCTTCCTTTCTCCCTCTTTTCTTCCTCCTTTCATTTTCTCCTCCTTTCCACTCTTCACTTTGTATATATAAGAAGGAATTCATCATGAAAACATTTGTTAATATATGTCAGATAATTTGTCATAGATATAATAAACTAACTGATTTGCATTTGTTTGAAAAAACACCCCTTTGAAATAATATTATTTCTCTTTCAGGATACAATCAGATATACTCACTACATATTTAAGTTTTATTATTCTTCTTTGGCATTAAATTTCCTTTGACCTTGTCTTTATATCTAAATGGAAAAATCATAACTAAAGTGCTGTAGTTTTTGTTGCCAGCATTTATGTTGCTAAGGGAGACTTCTTTTTTTTCTGTTCCACTTTATGTGATGTAGGTAGGGATAAGAATCTTCAAGAGACGTTTCCTCTTTAATTGTTTTTGTTTTAAAGCAGACACACTAAAAAGGTCGGCTTGCTACTTCTGCTGTCACAGTACAAGGCATTTGTTGCTAAGGAATAATTGGTGGTAACCCATATTCAACAAGGGAGAATATCACTGTGAAAGTTTTGTCCTGAAACCTCGGTAGCCCATGATGCTCCTGAATCTTTATTCAAGGGGCTTGAGCATTGTAATACTTAAGACCTCTCATAAAAGGTACAGTGTAGTTTCAAATAAAAGCCTTGTCAAAATAGATTTTCTAAATTCCGCTTTGGTTTTGACCCTAAAACTATTAAACAACAGAACTTCAAAACTGAAGACAACTGTATCAAATAGGTGTTATTCACAGGTTAGAGCATTAGAGAACTTTACTGGTGGGTGGGAAAGACTCTGTGACAGAAGGTCCCCTTGAACTTGGAGTCCATGTCTAGTAATGCAGAATGTTCTGATCATATGCCTTCCGAATATTTGTCTTCTTGATCAAGGTGGGATCTGATCTACTGTTATCTCCCTCTTTGCACAGTTCCCTGTCCACAGCTTCACTGGAAAAGTTTTTAGATGGAACATTAAAAGTATACATAGTGCCAGAGGAACAGAGAATTTGCTGTGAGGTTGTGTCTCCTAGTCATGGCAGAAGGTAACACCCTTCAAGACTCACCAACACAAGACTGCAAAAGACATTTTAAAAGTCAAGGACTTGTAACCAACCCCAGCAGGGAATGTGGAGACAGACTTGGTTCCTTGGACTCACTGCTTAGTCAATATAAACTAAAGTGTGAGCCCCTGGACACTGAGAGCCTCTATCTCAACAAACTAGGTGGATGGCATATGCATTTGTACACTTGTACAATACACATCCTCACACACAACACATATACACAAATTAGGTAGCTATGTGAGTTCATTTCCACTCTTTATTGTATTCTAGTGGTCTATATACCTTGTTTTGTGTCAAGATAATGATGATTTTTTAACTGTGGCAAGGATACAGTTTGAAACCAGCTGATTTGATACTTAAAATACTTGCCCCTTTTCCTGCTTGGATTGCCTTGGCTTCACAAGGACTTTTATGCATGTGAAGTTAGGGATTTTTCTAGGTATGCGAAAATCACCTGGGCTTTAATGGGTTTTGTCTTTAATGTGTAGATGACTTTTAATATTGCCACTTTACCAATAGTAACATTGCCAGGGCCTGAATTTGGAAGGCTGTTTGCCATCTACTGTCTTCAGTTTCTTTTTCTAGGGCTTAATGTTTTCACTCTACAGGTCTTTTACCTCCCTGGTTAGGCTTATTCTTGCAGAATTTTTCTTTTTATTAGATTTTTCATATTTGTTTCCCTCCTCCAACTCCTTCTAGATTCTCCCTCCCAGCCTACCCAACTTTATATTCTTTCTCTCTCTTAAAAATAACTCTAAATCAAAGACAAACAAAAATGAATATCAAAATAAGTGAACAACCAAAACCAATAAGATAGAAAATATCCAAACTAAAAAAGTGAAACAATAACATCAACAAGAACAAAACCTAACCAAATAACCATGGGCACCTAATCTATTTCTCCAAGCTTGACATCAAATAAGTAGTGCCTTCAACCTAAGTTTCTTGTGGTCAGGTTGCAGATGGTATCCAGTAGCATTGACAATAGTCAACCATATTTGCAGGAATTTATGGGGCCTCTTTGGACAATGAATGAACTAAATGTAACACATTTCTCATACTGGAGGTTTGACTTGCTGACATATGGTTTCTAGTTGGGGTGCTGTGTTCCCCCCCATTGTTATCAGTTCATTGTTCTTATGTATTCTTTTGGTTTTGAAGCTACTGTGATTGGGATTTTATCTTCCTTGGCCTCACTTCTTTATTGACAAATCTTCTGTTGGTATATAAAATGATATGTTGAGGTTGCATCCTGCCAAATGTATTTATTAAGGCTTGATGGTTTCTGATGGAGTTTTAAAGACTGGCTATGTCATTTGGAAGTAGCATTCCTTTCTTTTTTTTTTCTTCCTTTTCTATTTTTCCCTTTTATGTTTTTCTTCTGTTTTATTACTCTGGCTTAGAATTTAAGACATTAAACAAGAGAGTAAAGAGTCACAACCTTGTATATTTTAGGGAAAGTGCTCTTTGTTTTTTAGTATATAGTAGCTATACATTTTGCTGCATGTAGCCATAACATTCAAGTATGTTCTTTCTCCTCCCAGCTTTTTAGTTAACAATGAAGAGATATTGACTTTTGTCAAAGGACTTTTCTGCATCTACTGAGATGGACCTGTGGTTTTTATCCTTAAGTTTATGTGCTGTATTTTACCCATTGGTTTGTATGTGTTGAACCAACCCTGCATACCTGGGTTGATGCTAACTTGGTCAAGGTGTAAAATCTTCATAATGTGGTCTTGATTTTGGTTTGTGAGAATTTTATTGAGATTTTTTTTGGGTCTTTGCCATCAGAGAAACTGGTCTAAGTCTTTCCCCTGCTCCTGGAGGAAGACTTATTCTTCTTCTAAAGGTACAATATTGGCACTTCTTTCTTTGCAGTAACCAAAAGCTGTCTATATTTTTTTTAATTTCTATTTCATTAATTTCTGCTTGGATCAAAGGTGTTTTATTCATTCTTAATGTATTTATATAGTTTCTGTAATTTATCTCAATACTACTTTTAACTTTATTAAACTATGAGCTTATAGAATATATGGACTTATTTCTATTTATTTGTGTTCGGTAAGAATTGATCTGTAGCCTAGAAGTGCATGTTGATAATAGTCTGATCTACCATGTTTTCTAAAAGAATTTTGATATCCAATGTCCTAGATATTTGAAGCTAGAATGTTTGTCTCCCAAATATTCCATCTGCCATGAGCTTTCAAAAGTGTATGTTTTTATTAGATATTTTCTTTATTTACATTTCAAATAATATCTCCTTTCCTGGTTTCCCCTCCAGAAAGAAAAAAAACCCTTTTCCCTCCCCCTCCCCCTACTCACCAGCCCATTCTCTCTTGCTTCCTGGCCCTGGCATTCCTCTACCCTGAGGCATAGAACCTTTAGGGGACCAAGGGCCTCTTCTCCCATTGATGACCGACTAGGCCATCCTCTGCTACATATGCAGGTGGAACCATGAGTCCCACCATGTGTACTCTTTGGTTGGTGGTTTTGTCCCTGGGAGCTCTGAGGGTACTGGTTAGCTCATATTGTTGTTCCTCCTAAGGGGCTGTAAACCCCTTCAGCTCCTTAGGTCCATTGTCTAGATCCTTCATTTAGGACCCTGTGCTCAGTCCAATGGATGGCTGTGAGCCTCTACTTCTATATTAGTCAGGCACTGGCAGAAGCGCTCAGATTCCTGTCAGCCAGCATTTGCTGGCATCCATAATAGTGTCTGGGTTTGGTAATTATATATGGGAAGGATTCCCAGGTGGGGCAGTCTCTGAATTAACCTTCCTTAAGTCACTGTTCCATACTTTGTCTCTGCAACTCTTTCCATGGGTATTTTGTTCCCCTTCTAAGAAGGATTGAAGTATTTGCACTTTGGTTTTCCTTCTTCTTGACTTTATTATGCTTGTGGATTGTATGTTGGATGTTCCATGCTTCTGGGCTGATATCTACTTATCAGTGAGTGCATACCATGTATGTTCTTTTGTGATTGGGTTATCTCACTCAGGATGATATTCTTCAGATCCATCCATTTCCCTAAGAATTTCATAAATTCATTGTTTTTAGTAGCTGAGTAGTACTCCATTGTGTAGATGTACCACATTTTCTGTATCCATCCCTCTGTTGAAGGACACCTGGGTTGTTTCCAGTGTCTGGCTATTATAAATAAGGCTACTATGAACATGGTGGAGCATATGTCCTTATTACATGTTGAAGCATCTTCTGGGTATCCTTGGTATATGCCAAGGAGTGGTATAGCTAGGTCCTCTGGTAGTACTATGTCCAATTTCCTGAAAAACTGCCAAACTGATTTCCAGAGTGGTTGTACCAGCTTGCAATCCCACCAGCAATGAAGGAGTATTCCTCTTTCTCCACAACCTCGCCAGCCAGCATCTGCTGTCACCTAAGTTTTTTTATCCTAGTCATTCTGACTAGTGTGAGGTGGAATCTCAGGGTTGTTTTGATTTGCATTTCCCAGATGACTAAGGATGTTGAACATG
The DNA here is from genome assembly GCF_008632895.1 of Mastomys coucha. Taxonomy (NCBI): domain Eukaryota; kingdom Metazoa; phylum Chordata; class Mammalia; order Rodentia; family Muridae; genus Mastomys; species Mastomys coucha. The sequence continues at coordinate 71,851,160 of NW_022196906.1, read as the reverse complement.
TTTTTACGTGTGTCTCAGCCATTCTGTATTCCTCAGTTGAGAATTCTTTGTTTAGCTCTGTACCCCATTTTTAATAAGGTTATTTGGAGTCTAACTTCTTGAGTTAAATTTGTATATATTGGCTATTAGCTCTCTATCAGATATAGGATTGGTAAAGATCTTTTCCCAATTTGTTGGTCACCATTTTGTCCTACTGACAGTGTCTTATGCCTTACAGAGGCTTTGCAACTTTATGAGGTCCCATTTGTCAATTCTTGATCTTAGAGCATAAGCTATTGGTGTTCTGTTCAGGAAATCTTCCCCTGTACCATAGGTGTGTGGGTTAATTTTTGGATCTTCAATTCTATTCCATTGATCTACCTGCCTGTCACTATACCAATACCATGCAGTTTTTATCACAATTACTCTGTAGTACAGCTTAAGGTCCGGGATGGTGAATCTACCAAAGTTTCCTTTATTGTTGAGATAGTTCTGGCTATCCTGAGTTTTTTGTTATTCCAGATGAATTTGCAAATTGCTCTTTCTAATTCTGTGAAGAATTGAGTTGGAATTTTGATGGGGATTGCATTGAATCTGTAGATTGCTTTTGGCAAGATGGGCATTTTTACTATATTAATCCTGCCAATTCCTGAGCATGGGAGAGTTTTCAATTTTCTGAGATCTTCGATTTCTTTCTTCAGAGACTTGAAGTTCTTGTCAAACAAATCTTTTACTTGCTTAGTTAGAGTCACACCAAGGTATTTTATATTACTTGTGACTATTATGAAGGGTCTTGTTTCCCTAACTTCTTTCTCAGACTGTTTATCCTTTATGTAGAGGAAGGTCAGTGATTTGCTTGAGTTAATTTTATATCCAGCTACTTTGCTGAAGTTGTTTCTCAGGTTTAAGAGCTCTCTGGTGGAATTTTTGGGGTCACTAAGTATACTATCATATCATCAGCAAATAGTGATAATTTGACTTCTTCCTTTCCAATTCATATCCCTTTGATCTCCTTTTGTTGTCTAATTTCTCTGTCTAGGACTTCAAGTACAATATTGAATAGGTAGGGAGAGAGTGGGCAGCCTCGTCTAGTCTCTGATTTTAGTGGGATTGTTTCAAGTTTCTCTCCATTTAGTTTGATGTTAGCTACTGGTTTTCTGTATATTGATTTTACTATATTTAGGTATGGGCCTTGAATTCCTGATCTTTCCAAGTCTTTTATCATGAAGGGATGTTGGATTTTGTCAAATGCTTTCTCAGCATCTAGTGAGATGATCATATGGCTTTTGTTCTTGAGTTTGTTTATAGTGGATTATGTTGATGTATTTCCTTATATTGAACCATCTCTGCATCCCTGGGATGAAGCCTACTTGATCATGATGGATGATGATTTTGATGTGTTCTTGGATTTGGTTTGCAAGAATTTTATTGAGCATTTTTGTATCAATATTCATAAGGGAAATTGGTCTGAAGTTTTCTTTCTTTGTTAGATCTTTGTGTGGTTTACATATCAGAGTAATTGTGGCTTCATAGAACAAATTGAATAGAGTACCTTCTGTTTCTATTTTGTGGAATAGTTTGAGGAGTATTGGTATTAGGTCTTCTTTGAAGGTCTGATAAAACTCTGCATAAACCCATCTTGTCCTGGGCTTTTTTTGGTTGGGAGACTATTAATGACTGTTTCTATTTCATTAGCAGATATGGGACTGTTTAGATAATTTATCTCATCTTGATTAAACTTTGGTACCTGGTATCTGTCTAGAAAATTGTCCATTTCATCCAGATTTTCCAGTTTTGTTGAGTATAGGCTTTTGTATTAGGATCTGATAATTTTTTGGATTTCCTCAGTTTCTGTTGTTATGTCTCCCTTTTCATTTCTGATTTTGTTAATTAAGATATTCTCTCTGTGCCCTCTAGTTTGTATGGCTAAGGGTTATCTATTTTGTTGATTTTCTCAAAGAACCAGCTCTTGGTTTGGTTGATCTTTCGTATAGTTGTTTTTGTTTCTATTTGGTTGATTTCAGCCCTGAGTTTGATTATTTCCTGCCTTTGACTCCTCTTGGGTGAATTTGCTTCCTTTCATTCTAGTGCTTTCAGATGTACTGCTAAATTGCTGGTGTATGGTCTCTCAAAAGTATACTTTGAAACAAACAAAGAACTAAATGTTTTGGATGAAGTAACGCCTTAACCGTTACCACTCTGAGCATTACATTGGAGTTTAGCTTCGGCTTCATTCAATAGCTGGAAGAATAATCTTGGAAATAAAATTGTCAGGCCAGGGCCAGTGGCTCTACCCAGTATGGTGGTGTTGTGGTTTGTGAAGTCAGCATTGCTGTGTAGTTCTTTGCTCTTTTGTTCTTGTCCGTACTTGTGTAGTGACTTTCCCATTGCTGGGAGAAAGCATCCTGACAAAAGGCAACTTAAGGAAGAGTATATTTTGGCTTATGGTTTGTTCCTAAGTGATAAGAGTCCATCATGGTGTGGAGGGAAAGCAGCAAGCTTTGGGTGTGCCATAGGAAGCTTAGAGATCTTGCCTTCAACAGCAAGCATGAAGCTGAAAGACAGAGTTAATCAAAAGTGTCATGAAAATAAATTCTTAAAACTGCCCTGTCACATGTTATTTTCTCTAGCAAAGCCACACCTCCTCAGCTTCCCCAAACATTACCAATGGGGAACCAAATGTTTTAGCACTTACCTTCGTGCAGGTTGATCAGCATCTTCCTAGCTTCCCTGCCCTGCACTATTAAACACCATTGCTCTACTCTGTTTCTATGCTTGGGCTTTTCCATACTTTATGTATAAGATATGCAATATTTACCCTTTTGTTATTGACTCATTTTACCCAAAGTAATACTTTTTAGACTCACCCATGTTGTTGAGAATGGCAAGATTTACTTTGATAAGGTTACATCATATTTCATGGCTTAAATTTCACATTTTTAAATCTATTCCTCATTGACAGGCCCTTAAGCTGCTTCCTTATCTTGGTGAATAATGTTTCCATAATTAAATGAAATGAATACAGCCAACAGGTCCTAGACTCTTTAGAGGAGTACAATTTTAACATATCTGCTATTGTGATTTTTCTTTAAAAATCATTGTAATGTTGGAAGAAGGAGATTTACTTCTTTCTGAGAAGTCACAGAGTATATATCCTTTCCATTTTGAGGGGTCAACGAAGCCTTTAAAAAAGCTACCCTCTAATTTTTCAATCTCAATTTCTGTAAATATGTCCATATGAACAGTGTGAGAGTGTGAAACAAAGCACAAATAGAGAAATGTGAAAGACATGGTATCTTAACACTTCTCTGTGGATGTGCTTTAGAACTATTTTCTCCATCTGTTCGGTTGAGTTTCTTCTTCAACCATCTTTATACTATTGCATTGCCAGACATCATACATGTGAAATACTGTGATCTGAAGTCTATCTTCAAAATTAGGTTGTAATTATTTTTAAAAATATATAGAGGACTTGAAATAGCTAAACATATGCTAAATTTTTCATGATTCACAAATATCCTCCCCTTTTTTTGATTCACATCAATTTTTAAAATAGATGTGTTAGTTTAAATATGTCTTTTTTCAAAATTGAGGTTTGTGAACCAGAAGGTATGGCTCACATTCACATTTACAGTTATGAAGCCTAGTTTACTAGACCGATCTTCAATACACATAGCCAGCCAGAATCTCCTTTGTAGTATTGTGGGTTTTGTGATAATATCTGTAAAACAGTGAATTCGTTTTGGATAAAGGATTAATTCTTTCAGAATATACTATACCTCTTCTTGACTTTAACTGGATGCTCCCTTAAATTAAAAGAGAAGGCAAACCCTATGATTTTGATTTTAAACAGTTGCTAATGTAGCTTACTGTTTCAACAAGAAGCTGGTAGATGCCTAAGGGATGGAACTAAGACTTGGGTCGCACAGTTGGCCTGTGCTCTGCAGATAACACTCAGCATGAGCAGACAGCATCTGTACAGAGACAGTGAATTTTCGCTATCACTTCCAAATCATAGGAAAGGAGGTAACATTTAAAATGCTAGGAACAGAACAAAAGAGGCTGAGATCTGTAGTCTTTAATGAGAAGAGCCCAAAGTGCCTTGAAATGCCCCTTTATTGCAATGGAAGTAGCGTTTGAAGTTAAGAGTTTAATGGTTGAGGAGAAGGTGGCCTTTTTTCTAGAGTGGCCGGTGCCCCAGACAGGACTGTGACATTCGTTTTCTGATGTCTCTGTCAATTAGGCAGAGCCAAATCAATATACTTATCTTGTATTTGTCTGCTATTTTTTCCTTTAATGAACAGGATATTATTGCTTCATGATCCCGTGTCTTTCTTGAAGTTTTGCAGTGTACCATATCAACACCAATGAAAATAATTTGTTCTTTTTTAATAATCAAACTTAAATAAGGCTCAAAGTTTGGGGAATTTTTTAAAAAGTAATTTTATATTGGAGAGGGCAATTATGAAGAGAACAAGTGGTTTAAACATTTAACCAGAAATATCTACACTGCCTATTTTACTAATAAGAACAGGTATGATTTTTTTTTTCCTTTAAAAATTAGAACTTGAAGATTCACATGCTGACTGCTGAGGTGGAGGAGAATGACAATCCCTTAAGATCATTTAGGACAGTGATTTCTACAGTGACATGCTGAGCACAAGATAATTCACTAGGGTGACATAGGAAGTGGCTGAGATATGAGAGATTATTAATATGCCTTAATAATAAACTGAAAAAGAAGTTTGAAACCATGGCCTGGGGACAAAATATGTTCTACCAGTATCTTTATGAAGTCGGCTGCTCCCGTTTACCTGCATCTTGTAGAGGCTACTCTCACACGATCGTGATGAGGTCAAGTCCTTGTGGGATAGATAGATGTATGGAGTCTGCAATGCCCATGTGTGGTTTCTTTACAAAATGCCTGCAGCTTCCACCTAAAGTAGGAAGGTTTAGCTTTGCTTGTTCTCCTTTGCAGTTGATTTCTAAATGATTGAAAGTCAAGGCTACACAAAGTGAAGCTTCATGGGAAGTCAGGGCTGTAGAGTGGGGTGCAACATTTTTTCTTAATCTTGCTACATTTAATTATAGCTCATAGGAGCTACACCAGGGTGTAGATGTTAACTTTTTCACTAAAATAATTCTGATAAAATAAATGGCTTCCTTTAAGGTAAACCAAAACTCTAAGATAATCTAGACAAAACAAACTAAAAGTGATATATGCATAAATAACAAGAAATTCTACATCCAGTATGGCCTATCAATCATAAGTATAAATTTAAAATATTGAATCGACAAGTTGACCAGTTTTTACTTATATAAATAATTTGAAATATAGATGTGTATCTACACCTTTTGTATGTATAGATGTGAATACACCTATCCCTAAGTGTATAATCTTGTCTTGCTTTGTAACTAATAATACAGCGTAGCAATAAGACATTTACAGAGCAGGAAACTAAGGGCCCAAATGGTCTATGAAATTTTTAGTATTGTTTGAAGAAAACATACTCAAGACATACATTTAAAGGAATTGTTGAAGTGAATAATAAAATTATCTTTACAGAAAATGATATAAAATGTTAACAACCTAATTTATTATTAGGTAATAGATATATTCTTTTTACAACAAATATAATATAGAAATGTGAAATGATAAATGGACATTTTCCTTTGTAATCAACCACTTAGAAAATTCCTATGAATCAATTTTAGAGATGTGGGGGAAATGAGTAATGAGTAATTCAATATATGAGTATATAATTGATATGATTCAATATACAGAGCTTTATTATGTGCCTAAATCAGAATATATACTTTAAAATATTTTCAACTTAGCACATTTATGTTCTAAATGTGAACCATACAAAAAGGGACATTCTTTTTTTCTTTTTTTTTATTAGATATTTTCTTTATTTACATGTCATATGATTTTTCTTTTTCCAGTTTCCCCTCCGAGGAACAAACAAACAAACAAACAAAAACAACAAGAACAAACCCCTGTTGGCTCCCCACTCCCCATGCTTGCCACCCCACCCTCTCCCACGTATTGGCCCTAGCATTCCCCTACACTGGGTCATAGAACCTTCACAGGACCAAGGACCTCTCCTCCCATTGATGATTGATTTTGCAATCCTCTACCATACACATGCTTCCAGAACAATCATTCCTACCATGTATACTCCTTGGTTGGTGGTCGAGTCCCTAGGAGCTCTGAGGGTACTAGTTAGTTCATATTGTTGTTCGTCCATAGAAGGCCAGCTCCATTGGTCCTTTCTCTAACTCTTTCATTGGGGACCCTGTACTCAGTTGAATGGTTGACTGTGAGCCTCTACATCTGTATTAGTCAGTTACTGTCAGAGCCTCTCAGGAGACAGCTATATCAGGCTGACTTGTCCTTCCTTCAGTCTTTACTCCATAGTTAGTCTCTGCAACTCCTTCCGTGAGTATTTTGTTCCCACTTTTAAGAAGGAATGAAATGTCCACATTTTAGTCTTCCTTTTTCTTGAGTGTCTTGTGGTTTGTGGGTTGTTCTTCCTGTATTCCGAACTTCTGGGTTAATAACCACTTATCAGAGAGTGCATACCGTGTGTGTTCTTTTGTGATTGTGTTACGTCACTCAGGATGATATTCTCCAGATCCATCAATTTCCCTAAGAATTTCATAAATTAATTGTTTTTAATAGCTGAGTAGTACTCCATTGTATAGATGTATCACAATTTCTGTATCCATTCCTCTG
>NW_022196906.1:71841574-71842695 GCF_008632895.1 Mastomys coucha | reverse complement strand
TTAGAGTTACACCAAGGTATTTTATATTATTTGTAACTATTGTGAAGGGTGTTGTTTCCCTAATTTCTATTTCTGCCTGTTTATCCTTTATGTATAGGAAGGCCTCTGATTTGCTTGAGTTAATTTTATATCCAGCTACTTTGCTGAAGTTGTTTATAAGGTTTAGGAGCTCTCTGGTGGAATTTTTGGGGTCACTTAAGTATACTATCATATCATCAGCAAATAGTGATAATTTGACTTCTTCCTTTCCAATTTGTATCCCTTTGATCTCCTTTTGTTGTCTAATTGCTATGGCTAGGACTTTGTATATTGTATATTGTATATTGTATATTGCTTTTACTATATTCAAATATGAGCCTTGAATTCCTGATCTTTCCAAGACTTTTATCATGAAGGGATGTTGGATTTTGTCAAATGCTTTCTCAGCATCTAGTGAGATGATATATGGCTTTTGTCCTTGAGTTTGTTTATGTAGTGAATTACGTTGATGGATTTCCGTATATTGAACCATCCCTGCATCCCTGGGATGAAGCCTACTTGATCATGGTGGATGATCCTTTTGATGTGCTCTTTGATTCAGTTTGCAAGAATTTTATTGAGTACCTTTGCATCGATATTCATAAGAGAATTTGGTCTGAAGTTTTCTTTCTTCATTAGGTCTTTGCGTGGTTTAGGTAAGAGTAATTGTGGCTTCATAGAATGAATTGGGTAAAGTGCCTTTAGTTTCTATTTTGTTGAATAGTTTGAGGAGTATTGGTATTAGGTCTTCTTTGAAGGTTTGATAAAACTCTGCACTAAACACATCTGGTCCTGGGCTTTTTTTGGTTGGGAGACTATTAATGACTATTTCTATTTCCTTAGCAGATATGGGACTGTTTAGGTCGTTGATCTGATCTTGATTTAACTTTGCTACCTGGTATCAGTCCAGGTTTTCCAGTTTTGTTGAGTATAGGCTTTTGTAGTAGGTTCTCATGATTTTCTGGATTTCCTCAGTGTCTGTTGTTATGTCTCCTTTACCATGTCTGATCTTGTTAATTAGGAAACTATCTCTGGGCCCTCTAGTTAGACTGGCTAATGGTTTATCTATTTTGTTGACTTTCTCAAAGAACCAGCTCCTGGTT
>NW_022196906.1:71828204-71839307 GCF_008632895.1 Mastomys coucha | reverse complement strand
ATTTTAGATCCAATTCTTGCTTTTCTGGTGTTTTGGGATATCCAGGACTTGCTGCACTGGGAGTACTAAGTTCTGATGGAACCAAGTAGTCTTGGTTTCTGTTGGTAGGATTCTTGCATTTGCCTTTCGCCATCTTTTGATTTTTGGTGTTAGATGTTCTTAGTGTCTCTGACTAGAGCTTGTCCTGTCCCTGCTGCCCTGCAAGTCCCCTGTGACTCGTGGGTCCTGTGCCTCCTGGCTGGCTGCTCTGGTCTTAGAAACTCAGAGGAGAGTAAATGGTGGCTCTCACAGGGGTATCTGGGTTAAGGCGCTCCCTGGAGGTAGGCCCTCCACTTTCAGGGAAGGGGCAGAGAAGGATGCTGATCCACCTCTGTATCTTGGAAGCTGAGAGGATCCTGTACCTGCCACCCTGCAACTGCCCTGGGAGTAGTGGGGCCTGTGCCTCCCGGCTGGTTGCTTTGGTCTTAGAAACTCACCGGAGAGAAAATGGCGGCTCTCACCCCGAGCAATAGTTCTTTAAGTAAGACAATATTTTTTCCAAATGCTAAAGGATAAAACTCAAAAAGAAAATATAATGAGAGTATCTAAATGCTCAATTTATTATCCATATACAAAAGTTTGAGGACTATGTGAGAACATATAAATGGTGAGACATTTTAAATTATTTCCAAGCTTATGACAGAGTAAATGGCAAATAGAACACTTCTGCTCTGAGTTAGCTATAATAAATAGATGTTTGAACTCTGTAAACTAACAACCAAACCCAAGCAAAAACAAAAAAACAAAAAAAAAACCTGATTCCTTTGATAATCCTTTAATATCATAAAACGTATCTCTTAGGACAAACAGAACCTCCTACTAATTGTCAAAGTAGAAACAGGACACTCAAATTTGCCAGACCACAAAATTTTATAAATTAACAAACTGAGAATCCCTAAAAGTACCCTGACATATGTATATGAAATATTTTCTTTGAAAGGAAACTCAAAATGGAGTTTCTATTTTTCTGCTTTCCTTTTACTTTTATTTATTTCTTAATAAGAAGTAAGAATCCTATATATGTAAATATACAATTTGATTTTTTAATATTCTTATAGATTACAAAATGGTCTCAAAGTAGCATGTCTGCCCACATCTCTCCACACAGAACCATTAATACTTATTGTCATTGCTATTTTGGGAAGTACGCATTGGATCTATCCTCTCAGCACTTTCAAATATAAAGTGCAGAATTGCCAGTTATTGCAGTGTTGCCTACATTAGACCTCCAGAGCTCACTTAATCTGCTTAAGTGAGTTTGTGTACCTTCTGGCCAACACCTTCCATGTATATAACTGCTGATTCTAGTCATTCTCCACTGCAGCATCATGCTAAACCTTCCTGTTCCTCTCCAGTTGTATATCAGTGCCCATGAATCAACATTTTCTCATCTCCCATCCTTTCTCCTCCTCATCCCTCCTTAGCTACCATTCTACCCCCTGTTTCTATAAAGGCAGATCTTCCAGATTGCACATTATACTAGTGAGGTTACTCAGTATTTGTCAGTGTCTGGAAAGGCAGGATTCTGTTCTTCTTAAAGGTTGGCAAGTGTCTAATGCTGAGTATGGATCACATTTTCTCCATCCATTCTGCTGATGCGTCTATATCCAAAAAAGTCATTGCATAAGCCATCATCAAAATACTTTCATTATGTTTTTAAAATTCAGAACATTTATTAAAATTGACTTTTGTAGATGATGTAAGGGTCAAATGTCTTTCTTTTACATGTGGCTATCTAGTGACCTCATTTATGCCTTGAAACTTTATCAAAGGTCATGATGGATTTAACTTTGGGCTCTCTACTTCAGTTCATTGGCATGTGCATCTCCCTTTCCACTGTTACTATAGTATTTTGATTGTTGAAGCTTTGTGATTTATTTTGACACCAGTAAACAGGTTTTCTGGCATTCTAAACGTGGTATTATGAGACTACATCTGGGATCATAGGATTGATAGAAGATTTCAATATTGTCATCTTAAATTGTTCTGTGTTTTGATGTTTTAAATACTGGTTGTTTTATTTATAATACCAAAACAAGGTTTTAAAATAATATATTAGATTTCATTAAAAAACAATTTAATGTCTATCTAAGAGATGTATTGCGATCTTAGCTCTTAAAGTTGTTATTTATTAGACTATTCTAGAATTTATTAAAATAGTCTTTCAGAAAATTTTTATAACTGTCTATATGATTAATGGAGAAAAGAAAGTATATAATTGAGCACTCACCTTGAAAAACCCAAGAATAACAACAACAAAAATTAAAGAAAACATTCTTTACGAGAAAAATCATTACCTGCTGCATATATAAAGCAAGAGGGTGGAGTTAAGATTGACATTAGACTAGAAAGGAGAAAACTGTAGAAATCAAACATGAAATGCACTCTTCAAAAACTGCATAGAACCGCAAACTGTTTGCTAAAAGATTAGTAAAATGGGATAAAATATAAAATACAAAATAAAAAGTAGAGGTGGAAATAGCTGACAACACAGAAGCCACTAGAAGTACAACACTTTCCTCTTCTTACATAGAGGCAAATCCAAGGGAGACATACAATTTATAACCGACATGGGAAATTTCACAGGTCTTAGTTCCTAGTCTAGTCCACCAAACCTGTAACCAGAAGAAACCACATTGAAAGTAGTAGAAGATAATTTCAATAGCACAATGGATCAGCGGGAAGGCAATGCAGACAGCTGCGGACTATCTTCATCTAAGGATATTCACTAAAGTGTTGGATGACACTAGAGATGATAAGCCATATCACCATTACCCAAGAGCAGTGCACAGAAAGGAAACCGTCTAAATTTGGTTATGGGCAACCATGCAAGCATCTCAGCTTTACCTATAAAGAACTCAGCTGTGCATTAAATCAAACTGAACTCGACAGGTAGGATTCCTTCTAGACATGCAAGGAGGAAGTAGACCCTAGCTCTGTAGACTTTTTAGAGTCACTTTTATCAAACAAAAGTCTATTAGGTGATTCTGTCAATGATTATATATAATATATAATATATATATATAATATATATACATACATATTTGTGGATGTATTTTTTATGATAGAGCCCACAGGGGGGAAAATGAAGAAATAGAACAACATACTTTTAGAGCTATAACGGCATCTTGATGAAGTGAAACTGATAAAAACAAGTGTAGAAACTAAATCATGAGCTGGCTTCTCACAGATTCTTGATTTTCTTTCTACCTTAGAGCTCTCAACAGGCTGAGGATTTAGATGTACCTGATGATAACCTGCCAGAGATAAAAGAACAGCAGCTAAAAAAGGGATACAGTACCAGTTACTTAAGTATCTGCCTCCAAGACACTGTCTCATAGTGGCTGGCATTCTCCCCTCCTTCAGGTTAGAGGAAAACTGGGTTTCAGATTGAAGGGGGAGCTGGCACAGCCTGAAGCCTCATGGCTCACGTTGATAGCCTGTTATGATTTTTTCCTACTGTATCCCCTGGCCTTTCTTATCTGCTGGTAATTTTTCCTTTGACCTCTAACCTGGTGATTTGGAAATTTTCAGTGAGCATTCTGATCAGCCTAAAGAAGCAAACCCTAAAATTATTGAGAATTCCATATTCTGGACCATGAACTCTAAGGGCAGTATGTGGGCTCAGTATCTCTAAGAAGCCCTGTGTCAGACTCAAATAACATAAACACACAATAGATACCCAGATACTTGGAGAAACAGTCCAGTCCAAAACAACATAGCAAAATAAACAAAACCACTAGACCAGGAATTAAACAGAAATGCAGAGGAGTGATTATCTATGGAGAAAGAAAAATAAACACTAATATTTCTCCATGCTAAGGAAAAGAAAGACAGTAGTAAATACAGAACAAAGTGGTGCTTAGAGGATGGAGCAAAACGTGGTAATAAGTGAAGAGTAACATGAGTGACATAGAATCAAAGTCAGAGTACAAGGTTGGGGAATCAACGAATTCCAGTTTGCTTTGGTACCACAAGTCTCAGATCTGGAAAAAGTGTCTGAAGTGTGAATTATTGTCATCTACCAAGCATTTTTCACTCCTTGCCCCTGTATTTCCAAGTACTAAAGTCAGCTTGGCCAATACTCATCTTCTTCAAGTGTGTCCACAGTGATCAAATTATGCTCTTACTTTTTGCTCAGCTGTCTATACAAGCTGAGGGCATCACATGATCTCATAGAAATGTGCAGGCTGACACACTCCTTAGGCCAGAGAGTGGCCATGTTAGTTGAGTTGATATTTTAGGTTGTGTTCCTAGATGTTCTAAGAGAATTAACTGAATAGCCATAGAAATTAATAGCTAGCAATGTTTCCCTTATAATCAGCTTTTTTTTTTTATTTTTTGGTTTAAAGGCTTATCAGAGACTTTAAAAATATTGTTTAAAATGAAGGGCATGAATGTAAAACATTTATTCACTGTTACAAGGTGAGTTTAGCTGTTAGCCAAATGTCATTGTGATCCACATGTATTATTTTATACTACATTTGTTTCAAGGGTGAAAAAATAGCCATCTGTTATTTACAAAGCACACAAGTAATAGAACACATCCTTGAAGTTACAAGAAATATTATTTTCCTTTAAAATTTAATATTAATGCATTAAGTATCTAACATAGCCTCTCTTTTCTTGATTCTGTGGTCAGAAAGGTAAGAAAGTAGGTTGCTTGTCAGACAGACAGTAAATGTCCTAGTGGTCTTTGTTGTAGGATAATCAATTTATCTACTGACAAGCAAGATTTCCGAAGTATAGTATATTTCTATGTGTCTATAAATATTAGCCCTTGGTTTTTATAACTACATTTCATCCGTATATGTTGGCTCCTTCTAACCTTTGTGGATTCCTTGCTTCATTCATATAACTCATGTTCTTATCCGACTACTCCTTCCATCTCTGGCACTCACCCTTTCCCATGTTAACAATCCATCCTAAATATGGCCTCCTCTACATAGAACTCACCTGTTTGTTGAACTGCCAGGTTCTATCCAAGACAACACTGCCTGGAAGTGAAAAATAGTCTTTATTCCTTTTAAACTCACCTCTAACTGATCCTTTATTTCTGCTCAGCTCAGCTAAGTTAATACTCCATGAGTTTCTTTGCCTCTGCTCATAAATTAATTCCTTCCCATTGTTCTGGCAGAGTTCTACACCAGCTCAGCTGCATTCCCAAGTTCATACCTTTCACTGCTGATTCCTTTATGCTGACTGCTTGTCTGGACCCAGCCAACCCCTCCAGATAGTTTCTGAAATCCTCTATGCATTTCTTCTCTCAGTACTTTCATGGATACAGCATCTCCAGGAGATATGTTGCAAGCTTCTGGTTTTGCTTGCAGAAAAGGCTGAAGCTGGGGCAAAAAAGATTATTCAGAGACAACATTGTCACTATGAAAACAAGCATCTTGTGAGGGATGCCTTATAAGGACTATTCTTTACATTTTAGAGGTAAGTTGTGGTGTGCCTGATTTTCATACACTAACCTATCCTGTGCTTTTCTTCTTCCTAGGATGTGGCCATCCCTCACAAGTCTGTCTCTCTCCATCCTTTATATAAGTCTAAACTCTACCCTCCTGCTAAGTCCCTGCTACATCCACAGACCCTCTCTCATGCTGACTGTCTTACCCCAGGACCCTTCAGTCATTTGTCTTCCTTCTCACTGAGGGATGAACAGGAGAAATCTCCCACTCTTCTTAGTCAGGACGCATACAATAAGGTGAGACTATTTTGCCAAAATGAGAATTGCTCTTTGCTATGAAACTTTAGGGTGCTTAACTTCTAAAACTTATGTATGATAACATCTAGATAAAAGCTCTAAATGCTTATATATTTAATACTTAAATGTATTAAGCACATTAGATATTTGGGAGGAGTTATAGTACATTAAGTAGGTGACAATTGACTTTGACACATGATAGACATGCACTTTTCTTAAGTCTATTCCTTCTTTCTCTGGGTTCCTCATTATTTCATGGTCTTAGCTCAGGGTAGAGATATCAAGAAAATGTCTTGAATTTAATAGCATGGCACCATTAACCTTTGTTCGTCTTATTTCAATATCTTTGGGAGTTTAATTAATTACAGTAATTGTTGAGAGGACATAGATCCAGATCATAAACAAGGAATATTTAGAATTACTTCAAGTATCTACAAAATAACATTAATATTTTGTTATATAATGTCCATTTGCCTAATAGTTTATAGTAAGTGCATACATTTTTATATACTATATGTAGTATATATATAATTATATACTTACGTGTTTTTATATACTATATATTTTATATACACTGTATATTTATGTATATAATTGTGTGTGTGTTATATATAGTATATATATGTACTATATATATTATATATATAGGCTATATTGTGTACACACACATACATATATATATATTTGTATATATATATATGTTTGAAAAGCACAAAGTGTTCAGCACATGGGCTACACATATATGCTAATATATTATATATATTATAATATATTTATGGTTGCCGTTGGAGTGAGTTCATGACACCTGTTCGCAATGCACGGCACCATCGTGTGGCCTTTGAGTAAGTGCCTTTGTCCTTTTAAATGTTATAAACCAACCTGGTTATCTAATACAGACTCCCAGGCCCTAAAAATTCTCTAAACTAATAATTAACCTTCAATTAAATAAATAATTCAGATTAAGAAATCTTACTTAAAAGAATTCATCAAAAATTTCTCTATGCCCAGTAAAATGCGTCAATGCCATTAAAAATAAAAGCAAAGGCATCTCCTAGGAGACAGGAGGACAAAAATCATTGACCTTTGAGATTTTACCCATTAAAAGAAATAATGTTGATAACCTACTGCAAATACAGTCATCTGAAAAGTAAGCATTGGTGTATAAAAAATTAGCTTTTTATATTTTATATCATTTGTAATGAATGAACAGTCAGTTATAAATTAAATAAGGCTTATAAGGATCAATTACCTATCGGCCACATTTAGTATGACATTACTATTGGTTTTAGGTGTGTCCTGCTCTTGGTGTTTGATAAAAAGAAGTATATAGTAGTGAAGGAAGCATCTTAAAATGGATTTATGTTGTTTAAAATGGATATGAAAATAATTTTGTCATGTAAGTTGTTTGTGACAATTATGTAACTACTATCTGACTCATAAGTTGCACTTATAAATTGATAGGTAATAGTTATATTTTACAAGTATTAGTTATATAAAGCAGCTTCATCTTTGGATATCCTTGTGGTACTAATTGCAACTGTACGACAATATTAGATCTACCATTCCATTCCTAGTTTGGCTTTGCTTGTCTAGGCTGTGAAAAACAATTCACAAAAGCCATAGGTGTGCAGGTATTATAGACTTGCCCATGGGAGCCAGGTGGCAGTGGGAAGGGTCATTTGAGTCTATGAGAATGGTATCAGCAGAGGCAACACAACTGAGGAACTATTTCAGAAGAGAAATTAAAAACGTAAAAGCTGTGTATGAACTAAACAATCTTTATGAGTAGATTTTTGTCTTTCAGAGTCTAAGATTCACTTACATCAAACAAAAACCTGCTCATATCTAAAATGATAATAAAAAGCATCTTGTAATAAAGCAGTATTTGTCCAAGGAAGATTTAATTGACTAGTCACATATTCCTATCCCCCATTACAATATATTAGTTACTAAATTTGATAGTAACATGTCATAACTGTGGCTAATATTTTACAATTACCCACATTTCTTGTTTTCTTGAAAAAAAAAAAAAAAAACTCCTGTCCTGGAGTTGTAAAATATAATCTTCTGTCCAAGTGAACTTTATTCTAAGGTGCTAACATTATGCCCAAGTTTGACCTTATAGCTTTACTGACAAGTAACTCTTCTTCCTCTTTCTTCTGAAGAATTCCCTGGAAACACATGCTGAATTTGACACTATTGGACTGCAGGGTCCAGCGTTCCTTCATTTTGTTGTTGTTGAAGTTGCAATGCATTCTTCTAAATTTTCACCAGATGCTTTGTGTCTTAAACTCTGACATTGATCCATTCCCTTCCTACATTCTAATCAGAAGTCCATAATGAGCTCACACTACATCATGTGATGAGATCTATAATGAGGTCATGTCCACATCATGTGATACTCGACCCTAATCCATTTCCTCCCTACTTTCTAATCAGAGGTCCATAATGAGCTCACACCACATCATGTGATGAGGTTCTTATGTTTTGATTTAATATTGTTCTGAGATGTTTTAACTGTCTGTCTTATTTGTTATTGTTTATCTAGTAAAGGGAGCACCACATCTTTTAGTCCTTTCTATTATTTGTGAAACAACTATAGACCAGTGGGTATTCTTTCTACATAAGCTTAGTCATTTCTTGACTCCACCCATTCTAGATGGTGGTATTTAGGGAGTAATTCATCCTCAGTATGCTTGTTTCCTCATCTCTGAAAATGAGAATGATACTAGTAACCACCTTGCCAGAGCCTCTAAGAATCAGGTGGACTAAATATATTAATGTATAATAAAGGACCATAACAAAAACCATGTGGAGGTAAGATGTTGTATGAGTGAACCTTCTAACTATTTGTTTAGATCTCTGTGTCTTCATCTTTTATTTACTGGGTATTTTCCTGTAGTACAAAGGAAACTCAAACAAACAATACAACAAAAAACAATAACAATAACACTTTTCCATCTAGTTCCTTCATGATGCTGTAAATCTAGCAATTTATTTCTTTCAGTTTTTGTTCTCATAATGGACAGTAGCCATTCTCTACATGCTCAGCTATGACTATGTTATCCTTAAAAGAATTCTGATTTTGCTCCTACCACTGAACTGAAATTGCTCTAATGAAGATTAATTTATTGTTAGCAGAATGTCCTTAAGCCTCTATCTCTATTATTCCTCTGTAGTGATTGCTTCTCTTCTTTGTTGAACATATCCTGTGTACTTGTTGGGTTTTTCTGTATTTTTCCTTGGCTCGGGATTGAACCAATGGTTTTATGTATACTAGGAATTTTTCAACCACTTTGCTACGTCTGAAGCCAAAATTTTACTTTGTTTTGAGAGAGTGTCTTGTTAAGTTCTGGGCATGAACTGCCCATCCTCCTAGTTTCTGTTTCTGCCTTGTTTATAGTTGGAATTATAACCTAAAGGAATGATATGCCACTACAACTGGCTAACTTTCTAGTTGATATGCACGCCAGATATCTGGCTGCTCACAGATTCCAGTGAGTACAAAATCCACTTGTCCAGTTCTTACTTCTCCATTGCTATTCCATTTCTTACTTCCAGCTGGGTGCTCATTATCTCCACTGGTGTGGTAGTTTAAATGAGAATGGCCCCGTAGGTTCAGATGCTTGAATACTTGATTCTAGTTGGTGGCCCTATTTGGCTTTGGAGGTGTGGCCTTGTTGCAAGAATTATGTTTGCTGCAGTGGGCTTCAGGAATCAAAAGACTCATTCAGAATGCTTTCTTCCTGGATGTGTTCATGATGTGAACTCTCGGCTTGCTGCATAATTCCTGTTTGATACTATCATGGTGATGGACTCTTAGTCCTCAGGAACCATAAAGTCAAATAAACCCTTCATCCTGTAAGTCGCTGTGGCTGTGATCATGGTTTGTATGTATGTATGTATGTATTTATTTATTTATTTAATTTATTATTACCACAATAGAATTGCAGCTGGGAAAAAATCAAGTTGTCATTCCACATTAATTTTACTGAAAACTGTCTTGACTGGTTTCCTTACTCTGTTCATTAATATAATTCTGAAAGTCTCCAGATGGAAAGCTGGATTCACCTATTATAATCCATTTTTCCTTTGCTTTGTTCTTGCAGTAGCTAGCAATTTCCCAGGTTGAATGGGATCTTCCTTGGCTGTGCAGTAGCATCATTTCATACTGCTCTACATTGCCGCTCTACTTTATTTGAAATGATGTACTTATTATCCTCCAGGAATACCATCAGCACCCTACACTATTCTAGTTCATTATGGATTCTTCCCATATAAAATTATCTTGTTTTTTCCCCTATGGGTATGAACATTTGTATATTATAAATCAGTCAAATTATGCCTCCTTTTCAGTGAAGTTTCTCCATGTACCCTCAAAACAATCATTTCCCCTTTCAATCTCTACAATCCTTGTCTGTGCCAAGCACCTCCTGTGCCATTATAGATTGACACGTTTCTTTTTTGAGCTTTTCTTGTTCATGCAAATGTGACACACTTGACATGATGTTTCCCACATTGTAGAAACATAATGTGTGTTTCGCATTGTATATAGGCATTGTAGAAAATGTGTCTTAATAATCCATTTTCCTAACTGAACCCCAGATGCTAGAATAATCACAATTATTTCTATTTTAAAAATACTGAATCTGAGTCAAATTAAAGTTTGCCGTTATGTTTAGAATAATCTCAGTAAACTGAAGAGAACTGTATTTCTAAAGGTGGCATCTGGTTGCCAGGTCTTGGGAAACCTCAGTTTTGGAACATAGTAGACAGAGAAGTGATAGTGTGCTCATCTGATCTTCTCTTGCTTTATGTAAACTTTGTAATCTTCTGGTGGTATGCGTGTCCCTGGTTCTCTAGGGTGTGTGACCAAAATGGATATGGTACCTTGCCTTATCCTCTACACTCACCTGTATGGCATATCCTCATAGCATCTCAGTCGACTATTTCTACTACTCTAGAGTGCATTGAAATCTGTATCAAAAGCAAGGCAGTTCTAAGGCTATCTCAGTGCCATAATCTTAGTTACCAATATATCCTTTACTCACCTCTACTTGTGCTTTTGACACCAGAAGCCACATGTATCCACACCTATGATTGATCCTACCTAAACATTTATATTTGCAAATCTAAAAGAATGTTACCTTATGTATACATGATACACACACACTATAGGCATTTTAGAAAATGCGTGTTAATAATCCATTTTCCTAACTGAACCCCAGATGCTGGAATAATCACAATTATTTCTATTTAAAATATACTAAGTCCGGCCACCAGAGGACAACTTTTTTTTTTATTATTTTAGATATTTTCTTTATTTACATGCGAATTTCTCCATTCCCAGTTTCCCC
>NW_022196906.1:71818468-71827514 GCF_008632895.1 Mastomys coucha | reverse complement strand
AATAGCTGAGTAGTACTCCATTGTGTAAATGTACCACAATTTCTGTATCCACTCCTCTGTTGAGGACCAGAGGACAACTTTGTGGAGTTATTTCTCCCCTTCCTTCTTTACAGAAGTCCCAGATATCAAATAGGTGTCCAGGCTTTAAAATAGCAAGAGACTTTAGTCACAGAGTTAGCTGGCCAGCCTATAAACTTCATTATAAGCAAGTGTAAATACCATCTGCCCTTGATTGGGTTTTCCAGTTGATTGTGGACATGCCCCAACAAGAAAAATTCATGTCGTTATGGTTGATCTGCGTTGTCACCTCAACTAGAGTTATGGTCATCTCTAGGCTCATAGGGTATTTAAAGAATATCTGAGGATAGAGGACCCATCCTTAATATGCTGAGCATGTGTAGTGCCATCTCATGGGCTGAAGTCCAGGCCTGAATAAATTTGGGAAGGGAGCAGCCATCCAAACTTCATCATTTCCTTCCCCTGCTTCCTGATCTGCACTGCAGACTAAGCTGCTCCTATTGTTACTTCCTTGATGTACACTCCAGGGTGAGACAAGATGAATCTTTCCCCCTGTAAACTGTGACTTGTCAGATATTTGGTCATAGCAATGAGAAGAGTCACCGGTGCATACTGATGTGTAAGGCGGTACTCTTCTTTCTCTCACATTCCACGATGGGATGTTTTTTCTGGTGTTATAATTAATGGTTTTACTACTTAAAATATGGCCTAAATCTGGCATTGAGCTCTAACACAAAGAGGCTACGATGTATCTTATAGACAAAACAGCTAAGTTAAACTTTTCTTTAGCATGAATTAGAATACTAGCCAGCAATTTATTGTCAATGAATCATTAGTTAGGAAGTTGCTGTCAATGGATCAGTAATATGTAGATTTTAAGAAAAAGAAACATGAATAAAACAAGTTATTTATTAATTGGCTGATTCATGTGTGACTAGAGATAATTGTGTGTTTGTCTCAGTTCTTCAGAGAGGAAAATTCACACATGAGAAATTACTTTGGGAGTGAGTTCCAGACCGGTTAGGAGAGTTGGGAACTCACCAACAAAGCAACAAACAAAGCATCCTATGGAGGTTATGTGGGCAAACAAGATAGCATTGTGGAAAAACAAAACGACAAACATAAAACCAATGAAGGACACATAGCTTGGAACAATGCCAATGAAGGAAGGGAGGAGGTTTGACAAATCAGTTGAGGCTATAAGATGTGGCAGAGGAACTGGGCGGAGGAATTACACTAAGCACTAGAGAGAATGGGCAACAGGCAAAGGAAAGCACAGGCAAACAGTATGGAGCTTGTGTTAAAGAAAGAAGCTAAAACCATCCAGTGCAAAAAAGACAGCATTTAAAAAAAAATGGTGATGGTTCAACTGGCAGTCAGCATATAGAAGAATACAAATCGACCCATTCTTATCTCCTTGTACAAAGCTCAAGTCCAAGTGGATCAAGGACCTCCACATAAAACCAGATACACTGAAACTAATAGAAAAGAAAGTGTGGAAGAGCCTCAAACACATAAGCACAGGGGTAAAATTCCTGAACAGAACACCAATTGGTCATGCTCTAAGATCAAGAATTGACAAATGGGATCTCATAAAATTGTAAAGCTTCTGTAAGGCAAAGGACACTGTCGATAAGACAAAACGGCAGCCAACAGATTGGGAAAAGATCTTTACCAATCCTACATCCGATAGAGAGCTTATATCCAAGATATACAAAGAACTCAAGAAGTTAGACTCCAGAGAACCAAATAACCCTATTAAAATGGGGTACAGAGCTAAACAAAGAATTCTCAACTGAGGAATATCAAGTGGCTGAGAAGCACCTAAAGAAATATTCAACATCCTTAGTCTTCAGGGAAATGCAAATCAAAACAACCCTGAGATTCCACCTCACACCAGTCCAAATGGCTAAAATAAAATACTCAGGTAACAGCAGATGCTGGAGAGGATGTGGAGAAAGAGGAACACTCCTCCATTGCTGGTGGGATTACAAGCTGGTACAACCACTCTGGAAGTTGGCAGTTCCTCAGAAACTTGGACATAGCATTACCTGAGGACCCAGCTATACCACTCCTGGGCATATACCCAAAAGATGCTCCAAAATGTAATAAGGACACATGCTCCACTATGTTCATAGCAGCCTTATTTATAAGAGCCAGAAGCTCGAAAGAACCTATATGTCCTTCAACAGAGGAATGGATACAGAAACTGTGGTACATTTACACAATGGAGTACTACTCAGCTCTTTAAAACAATGAATTTATGAAATGGATAGGACTAGAAAATATCTCCCTGAGTAATGTAACTCAATCACAAAAGAAAATACATGGTATGCACTCATTGGTAAGTGGATATTAGCCCCAAAGATCCAAATATCCAGGATACAATTCACAGACCACATGAAGCTCAATAAGAAGGAAGACCAAAGTGTGGGTGCTTCTGTCCTTTTAGAGGGAGAACAAAATACTCACAGGAGCAAATATGGAGATAAAATAAAGAGCAGAGACTAAAGGAAAGGCCACCCAGAGACTGTCTCACCTGGGGATTCATCCCATATAGAGTTACCAAACCCAGAGACTATTGTGAATGCCAAGAAGCACATGCTGAATGGAGCCCGATATGGCTGTCTTCTGAGAGGCCCTGCTAGAGCCTTACAAATTCAGAGGTGTATGTTAGCAGCCAACCATTGGACCCCAATAGAGGACTTAGAGAAGGGACTGAAGGAGTTGAAGGGGTTTGCAACCGCATGGGAAGAACAACAATATCAATCAACCTGCCCCCTCCAAACTCCCAGGAACTAAGGCATCAACAAAGGAGTACACATGGCTCCGGCTGCATATGTAGCAGAAGATGGCCTTGTCATGCCCCAATGGAAGGAGAGGTCCTTGGTCCTATGAAGGCTCCAGTGTAGGGGAACTGAGAGCAGGGAGGTGGGAGTAGGTGGTTGGGTGGTGGAACACCTTCATAGAAGCAGGGAGAGAGAATGTGATAGGGTGTTTCTGGGAGGGAGGGAAACTGGGAAAGGGGATAGCATTTGAAATGTAAATAAAGAAAATATCCAATTAAAAAAAAAGAAGAATAAGAATAAGACACCATTCATAGACATAGATTTACCTCTGCTCACCCAATCTTAAGCTTTTGAACTAAATGTGAAGTCTAGCCTTCCCCAAATCAAAATTTAAGAGTGAGTTTGAGTGGTTGAATCTTTATAAAATCACTTCCAAATCTCATCCCTCCCCCAAATCTTACAGGTATTTTCTTAGTTTTGAAGTATTATTCATTCTATTGGTTGGGCTAAAACAATGAAGGGGACTGAGGATAGATGTGTCTGCTTATATGATGTGAAGTTATATCTCATCTGTCATGATTTTGTCCAATTTAATTTCTTTTTTGCAACGAGCCTTAGTGATTTTATCTTTAAAGGCAGGCAGCATCTCAGCTTCTGTCTTGTCTGAGGTTTTTGATAGTCCTTCCTCTACTGTCCTCCATGTCACAAAATTCAGGACATTTAGAAGATGATGCTTCTCTGTTTTTGTTGGCCCTCAGTTGAGAACATGCAGAAAGTGATGAAGTAAAAACTTTATCATTCTGTATGAAGTATTGTTCCCGATCCATCTTCTGTCTTATTCTCCTGTTTCCTACTCCCATAATCTCAGCTATGTTTATTCATCTTTTTTTTTAGCCAGCCTGAAGTTCTAATTCTTTTGGCCTACTTAAGAACTCTAAATCCATCACTCAAATGCCTGTACCCCTTTTTTCACATTCCAATTATCTTTTCTTTCTTTTATTTTGCTCAGCTAAGTCAGGGTGGAGAGAAAGTTATATCCCATCAGGGTTTCTCTCAGTCCTTACTCTGCTAATAACAATAAACCAGATGAATGAGATCCAGACTCAGTCTGAGTGAGGCTCCTGATCTGCCTGAAAGAAAGAAGGTGGTATTACTGTGAAAACTTGAGTGGTTTACAAGCAAGAGGAGGCTCAACAGCTTTAAAGCCAAAAGGAGAAAATCTATAGGCAGCCTTAAAAATACCTTCTCTTTCTGTTTTTCCTTCCCCCTTTGGATATTTTCTTTATTTACATTTCAAATGTTATCCCCTTTCCGGGTTTTCCCCAAAAAACCCCTTATCCCATCCCCCCTGCCCCGATGATTCTGAGGGTGTTCCTCCACCCCCCCCACCCACCTACTCCCACCTCCCCACCCTCGATTCCCCTACACTGGGGCATCTATTGAGCCTTCATAGGACCAAGGACCTTTCTTCCATTGGTGCATGACAAGGCCATCCTCTGCTACATATGCAGCTGGAGCCATGTGTACTCCTTGGTTGGTGGCTTAGTCCCTGGGAGCTCTGGGTGGTTGGGTTGTTTGATATTCTTGTTCTTCCTATGGAGTTGCAAACCCCTTCAACTCCTTCAGTTGGGGAACCTGTGCTCAATCCAATGGTTGGCGGAGAGCATCCACTTCTGTATTTGTAAGGCTCTGGTAGGGCCTCTCAGGAGACAGCTATATCAGGCTCCTTTCAGCAAGCATTTCTTGGCATCCACATTAGTATTGGGGTTAGTTAACTGTATATGGGATATAAATCCCCAGGTAGGACAGTCACTGGATGGCCTTTCCTTTAGTATCTGCTCTACACTTTGTCTCCGTATTTGCTTCTGTGAGTATTTTGTTCCCTTTTCTAAGGACTGAAGCATCCACACTTTGGTCTTCCTTCTTATTGAGCTTCATGTGGTCTGTGAATTGTGTTTTTTATTGGATATTTTCTTTATTAACATTGCAAATTTTATCCCCTCCGAAAAGCCCCCATCCCACCCCCTCTCTCCCTGCTCACTAACTCACCTGCTCCCGCTTCCCTGTCCTGGCATTCCCCTACACTGGGGCATCTTCCTATGGGGTTGCAAACCCCTTCAACTCCTTCAAGTCTTCATGAGACCAAGGGTCTCTCCTCTTATTGATGTCCCATAAGCCCATCCTCTGCTACATGTGTGGCTGGAGCCATGGGTCCCTTCATGTGTACTCTTTGGTTGGTGGTTTAGACCCTGGGAGCTCTGGGGGTGCTGGTTGGTTCATATTGTTGTTCCTCCTATGGGGCTGCAAACCTTCAGCTCTTTGGCTTCTTTCTCTAGCTCCTCCATTGGGGACTTTGTGTTCATTCCAATGGATGGCTGTGAGCATCCACTTCTGTTAGTCAAGCACTGGCAGAGCCTATCAGGAGTCAGCTATATCAGGCTTCTGTCAGTAAGCACTTGTTGGCACCCACAATAGTGTCTGGGTTAGTTAACTGTATATGGGATGGATCCCTAGGTGGGACAGTCACTGGATGGCCTTTCCTTCAGTTTCAGAACCAAACTTTGTCTATGTGTTTTCTACCATGGGCATTTTGACCCCCCTCCCCCCTTCTAAGAAGGACTAAAGTATCCACACTGTGGTCTTCCTTCTTCTTGAGCTTCATGTGGTCTGTGGATTGTATATTGGGTATTCTGAACTTCTTGGCTAATATCCACTTATCAGTGAGTGCATTCCATGTGTGTTCTTTTGTGATTGGGTTACCTCACTCAGGAGGATATTTTCTAGTTCCATCTATTTGCCTAAGAACTTCATGAAATCATCATTTTTGATAGCTGAGTAGTACTCCATTGTGTAAATGTACCACATTTTCTGTATCCTTTCCTCTGTTGAAGGACATCCTGGTTCTTTCCTCCCTGGGAGCTCTGAGGGAGCTAGTTAGTTCATATTGTTGTTCATCCTAAGGGGCTGCAAACCCTTCAGCTCCTTTGGTCCTTTAACTCCTTCTTTGGGGAGCCTGTACTCAGTTCAATGGATGGCTGTGAGCCTCTACATCTGTGTTAGTCAGGTACTGTCAGAGCCTCTCAGGAGACAGCTATATTAGGCTGGTTTGTCCTTCCTTCAGCCTCTGCTCCATAGTTAATCTCTGCAATTCCTTCCGTGGGTATTTTGTCCCCCCTTTTAAGAAGTTTTCCTACCACTTTAAATTTAAATATCTCAGTGATTGTGTTTGGAATAGCCTGTTTAGATACAAACTAAGAAACGAACAACAACCATGAAATCCAAAGGAAGAAACAAAAACAGATTAAGGAAGCTTTCACTTCAAGACCAGCTGTGTTCTCCCTGTTCAGAACCCCTCAGATCCGGGGTTATACCTGCTCTTCCCCCTTTGTAGTCCCCTATGCTGCCACCAGTGCTTATGGGAGTCACACCAAGACTTTAGCTTCTCCGAAACAGCTAGGAAAATGCATGTTTCTGTGTAGATAACTTGGTGTCCTAATTAGTTTGGGCTTTAAAAAAAATAAATGATTGTGTGCATTTATTTATTTATTTTGAGGCAGTTTTATCTTTAGAAATAGTGTGTTTTTTTTGCAAAGAAATATTTGATCCGTTCTGTAACAAACAATTTTAATCAGTAAATATGTATTTTGATAATTAGAATATTAATTAATTCAGTGTCCCCTTTCATTATCAAGTGTTCTGATTTGATTAGTAGTGACAATTCTTCTTAGTGAAATGCATCTGAAAACGCATCTGCAGTATCTATTGACAAGGTGTCTGTTGCGGAGTTTCTATTGGTGAATCATTAAGTTTTGCCTATATTTGAAAAAAAAAAAACCCAAACAATTCAACACCCTTGGAGGAAAATAAAACCTTTAGATTGTTACCATAATCAAATGAAATTTTTACTTGAACATGCCAACTTTACTATTGAATTTAATTCAGTTTTCCATACATAGCTTCATTAGTATAAATTTGGTGCTAGAATGAAAGAAACAGCCCATCAGTGTAACTGGAAAGACAGGCTTCGTCTTAATGACTTTTCCTTCATTGAGGCATATTTCCATTTTAACCCTCCCATTTATTCATGTGTGTGTTGTCATTTGCTCATTTCTGCCCTCAGAAGCCTGCCACGAGTGCTTGAGTTTTATGTTCTATCTGTGCATATGCAGTAGTTGCCTTAGTGATTTCTTGATACACACACACACACACACACACACACACCCACACACACACCCACACACACACCATTCTTACCACAGAGGAAATAAAGATTTTTTTTTCTGAGACCAAATATGAGAGATCATAGCCTGAAATCACAAACTTAAGTTACCCCAAATTCCTTGGAAGCTGTTTCATGAGATTTACATAGAAACAGAACAAAGAATGTCATAAATCACGTCATCTTTTAAAACACAGTGGTGGAAGCATCAGAGAAGCAGGCAGAGACATCTCAGCTCTGAGCTTCAGAAGCTATCTGATCAAATTCTTAGCACTTTGAGTGGCAGGGAAGAGAGTTTGTTAAGTTAATGCACTCAAACTTTATATTTGTTTATCAGAATGCTCTCAGAGGTAGACAAGAAATAGCTCTTTTAGAGGTAAAGATAGTCCAAGATATGGTATATATATATATATATATATATATATATATATCATACATATATATCATACATATATATATCATACATACATACATACATATATATAATATATATATATATATATATATATATATATATATATATATATATATATACTGCACTCTAGACCTGCAACATCTCAACCTCTCCACAATCATGGAAGGTTTCATTAGTCCATCAGAGAACTTGTAGATTCGGCCTTTTTCTAGCAATTCTTACAAATATAATTCAATGCTAGTCTCTCTCTCTCTCTCTCTCTCTCTCTATATATATATATATATATATATACACACATATATGTACATATGTATATATACATATATGTACACACACACATACATATATATATTGAGAATAATAATTGCAGTATATTTGACTTGGTTTTGAAACTTTGCCTTGACTCCAATTGAGATGACTGTGTCAGAGTTAACGAGAGCACTAGAAAACCACCAACTCCCAGTTCACATAGAATTCCTGCAAGTGGATTATAATATTAACATTATGTGCATATTATACATAGCATGATTTAAATGGAGCACCTCAGAAAGGAGATTTTCTCTGATACTTTTACAAAAAGTACCAATGAAAAAGAGGGGAGGTTGATTATAAGGAATCCTGACTTTATCTACTGGTGGCTCAAAGGCTTTGGGCAGCTTTGAAACCATTTATCTTTTTAATGTACGTTGTAAATATTTAGATTTAGAGGCATAAAGCACAGTTAAGAGTAAAACAGCACATTGAGATAAGCCAAGCTTCAAGATGATAAAATGAACATCGATCATAGTAATTAAGTTAAAAAATATCAAAACCTTGTTTAACACATAACATAGTTCTCTTCCCAAACAAAGACTATAGGTGGTGTCTATTTTATACTGAAATCTAGGAGTCCTCGCGTCCAGAAGTAGACACGACATAATTATTTATTTGTGTCACAAAGATTTATTGACTCTCCAGTAGGCAAAAGCCTCAGCTGATATATGCTGCCCAAACCAGAGGGAGCAAGCTGAGAGAGGTGTGGAAGGCTTAATTTGGAATATGTTTTCTATATAGGAAAAAATAAAGGAATTAAACAAACAAAAAAATGACAACAACAACATAAAGCACAGTCACCATGTAGAGGTTGTAGCATCTAGGAGGTCTGCAACTCCTCTTCTGAGTCCGGGCTGAGTAAGGAAGGATGTGACCCTGTAATGTGAGGTGGAGAAGAAGCAACAGTGTGGCCCTGGCTGGGTGTGAGGGAGCAGAGGGAGGGGAGAGAGCAACTCAGAATCACAGCATGAACTCTGGACAGGGTCTGGATTAATTATCAACCCTATACTGCTTCCTATAATCTGTCTCCAGACCTCAACACTTGTTTCTCAGGCATACCAGTAAAGATTAGTGGATAAAAGAATATTTAATATTCTGGCAAAACAAACAAACAAAAAAGAATACTGAACATAGCCCAGTATGTGTCAGGGGAGGAAGAGGTGGGTTAATTCCTTAAGTCTCAGGACTTCAAGAACAACCTATAGACAGCAAGACAGGAGGAGGAGAGAGGAGGAGGAGGTGGAGGAGGAGGAGAAGGAGGAGGAGGAAGAGGAGGAAGAGGAGGAAGAGGAG
>NW_022196906.1:71816168-71818458 GCF_008632895.1 Mastomys coucha | reverse complement strand
GGAAGAGGAGGAGGAGGAGGAAGAGGAGGAGGAGGAAGAGGAAGAGGAGGAGGAAGAAGAGGAGGAGGAGGAGGAGGAGAAATAAAATAAAAACACAAACCAAAGATAATATACTTTGGCATTCACTTTACTAAAAATGGCCATTTTGAAACTTGGAGGCAAAATTGCCTATAACTACCTCATTAATCATGCTTGCCACTCTCTGACTGTATACACAAGTAGAAACCTGTCTGAGAGAATAAACCTGGGTAATTTATTTTTGATCAACATAGAGATAAATGACCTTGCTCTCAATTTGAAAACCTTTCTGACAATATTTTGGAGGTAATGGGAATTGGATAACTATTAGGATGCTTCAGAAGAGAAAAATCTTTGTGGTGGGTGGCATAGGATATTTTATCAAACTCAGAATGGGTTTTTAATGTTTAGAGACTTTTCAGGAAAGCAGAGCAGAGGCAGTGTTTCGGATCCTAAATTGTTTTCAGAATGGATGGACTCTTTCAATATGCTCATTAAGAACGTTCTGTTCAACTGGCTAAATCAGAGTAATTGGACTTTTAGCATTAAAAATGAACGTCAATGAGCAGGTATTTTAACAGATGTACTTGTGCGATTGAAGTAGCAAAGCTCTTCAGTTACCTTTTTCAGCAGCAGACTGAGTATTTCACCACAGTGGAAGCCTTGGGGACTGCCGTATGGAAAGGGAGTGTCCGTGCCTCTAAGTGCTTGTCATCCTGAAAATGTTTTAAATTTAATTACAGACCCATTGACTTGTGTTTTTCTTCTGGGAAGCTGAGAACAATCCATTCTTTTAATCACAGTTCTCTTTTTGGCTTAATCTTAGTGACAAAAACATCTGTCCCTGAGCTCATTTGTTGCCTGGCATCAGACACATACTATCTAACTGAAATATTTCATTGTGACATATTTTCTTTTCGCTTTTTTGTTGTTTTTTATTGAAAATAATGTTTTTATGCAATGAATTCTGATTACAGTTTTGTTCCCAAGTACTCCCATATCCTCCCCTCTTCTCCTACCATTCAAATCCCCACTCTTTCTTTCTCTCTTTCATTTTTGTTTGTTTGTTTGTTTTTGGTTTTTCGAGACAGGGTTTTTCTGTGTAGACCTGGCTGTCCTAGAACTCTGTAGACCAGGCTGGCCTCGAACTCAGAAATCCTGCATGCAGCCTCTGCCTCCCTAGTGCTGGGATTAAAGGAGTCCGTCACCACCACCTGGCTTCTCTCATTAGAATAAGACAAGGATCTAAAAACCTAATTAAACAAGATAAAACTAATGCAAACAAACAAGAGTAAGACATAGCAACAACAGCAAAAAAAAAAAAAAAAAAAAAAAAAAAAAAAAAAAAAAAAAAAAAAAAAAAAAAAAAAAACCAGAAAAAAGAGCTCATCATCGTCAGTCTCATATTTTGTAAATATTTGTTCCTTTCTCACTTGCCTAAGGCAATCTAGAATTGTATCTGATTAGCTTTAATAAAGAGCTGACAGCCAATAGCTTGGCAAGAAGTAGAAGGTAGAACTTCTGGGCAGAGAAAGGGACTCTGGGAGAAGAAGCCAAAGGTGGGAGATTTGCCAGCAACTTTGTGATGGATAGATGGACCAGAGCAGAGCAAAGAGGAAGACGTGGCCACATGGTGGGACATAAGCCAGAACGAGTCAGGATAGAGTAGTTGGAAGACTGCCAAGCTAAGGTCTAAGCTTTAAAAGATTAATATTTTCTATTATAATTAATAATTTTATATTAATATAAAATATTAATACGCTTCTGTGTCATTGTTTATATCACTGGCAGGTCTGTGAAAGCCTCACTATAAGACACAATATTTATGAAATGGACTTGTAAGACAAAAAGAGCCCTGACAAAGAGCTATCACAAATAACATTGAATTCATTCTGTGATAGCCATTACTATTGAGCACTGGGCTTGGCCTTAAGAGTGGTTTGTACATTCAGTGAAACTCTGTTAGAAAAAAATAATTTTTTATTTGTGAATTATCATCTGGAGATAGATTCTGGCTTAGGTATGGGGGCTTATGTCCACTTCCTCCCTCAGTGCTGGGACCATATGTAGCCCTAACTTGTACAGGCTCCTTCCATGCTGCTGTGGTGTCTGTGAGTTAATATGTCCATTAGTCCTGCAATTTGGGAGGTCTTGATCCTTGGTGTCTTCTTTCCTCTCTGGCTTTTACACTCCTTCTCTCTCCTCTTTGGTCAAGTTTCCTAATGCCTGAGGGGAGAAATTTGATGAAGACATCCCTTTTTTTTTTTCTAGA
>NW_022196906.1:71767272-71815278 GCF_008632895.1 Mastomys coucha | reverse complement strand
AGTCAGGACTGGAACTCAAGCAGGTCAGGAAGAAGGAGCTGATGCAGAGGCCATGGAGAGATGTTCCTCACTGATGTGCTTCTCCTGGCTTGCTCAGCCTGCTCTGTTAAAGAACCCAAGACTTTCAGCCCAGGGATGGCACCACCATGAGGGGCCCTACCTCCTTGATCACTAATTGAGAAAATGCCCCACAGCTGGGTCTAATGGAGGCCCTTCCCCAACTGAAGCTCCCTTCTCTGCCTGTGGTATCCAAGTCTTCCACTATCACTGTGTGAGGGTCAATATGTTATATTAGCTGCGGTAGTGCTTCTTTTGTGAGTGTGTATGCCCTTGTATTTGGTAAAGAGGTATTTAAAATTTGCACTATCCTCTTGGAGGATTTTTCTTTCGATGAGTATATAGTATCCTTCCCTACCTCTTCTGACTAATTTTGAAGTCTCTTTTATTAGATTTTTAAAAAGTAAAATCATCTTTAATATTAAAAGTATTGCTAATTGGAAATAAGTACTTGATTTGAGGTGGGCAGAAGTGTATTTTTAGTGAGGCAAAGTCTACTTGAGGAAGAGTTTTTAAAGCTTTCATGAGATAAAATGCTTTTGTCCCTCCTTGAAATGTATTGCCTGTATTTGTATTGTCTAAGTGTGGAGTCATAGAGGCATATGCCACCAGTTGTACTTCATTCCAATGGAGAAGCTAAGGGAAACCGAGCTTGCATTTCACAGCATGCACCTGGCCATAGTTCTCAAGGCAACTGAGAGCAGGTTCTTGTGTGAAAGAGCCTAGGGTAGGGTACAGTATTTTGTTAGGTTATTGAATAAGTGCTCTTCACAAATGCATCCTGTAAGTAAGTGAGAGAATCAGAATTGGGGGTAGGTAGGGCAGGGAGAAAGCACAACTGTGCTCTCAGATAAAGGCAAGCTTTGGTTTAACACATAAGTAGAGGGATCTAGGACATAAAAAGAAACTTGTCCACACATGAAGCAGGCACTGTCCTCTGACACTTCAGTCTGTCCTTGTTGGTGGCAGCAATATAGGTAAGTGAGGACACACTTCTCAGTGAGCATTTGCTCAACTCAGTGAGACCTTGATGAACGCATTTCAACCCTCTGCCCTTCCTAGATTTCTTTTACTATCATCCTACATTTTTTTTCTTGTTTAAGAGCAGTATGAAGAAGTTTTTAAGGAGCTTTTTTATTTTATTTTATTTTGCAAATATTCTGTGGTCTTTCTGCCTTGTATTGTCCACATCTAAGTGAAAAATTTAACAGATGCTAAAATTCTATCTGAAATCTTAGACAAATGTATAGTAAAATGGATTTCTGATCTTTTGTTTGTTATCTTACTTATTTTTACATTTTTCTTATTTTTTCCCTCTGCTTCTTGAGTATGGGATTTTTGGCAAGGAACCACTGACAGTTCAGGACTTTTATGATATATAAAGCAACATAGTAAAATGTTGGCTATAGCTTACATAATTTTGAAATATAGATTGAAGCCATGCATAGAGTTAAATGGCTAGAGGAATGGGGTTTCAATACCCACAGAGGGCCGGAAGGCACCTTATTTAGGACAGACCTTCAGTTATTGGTATTGAAATAAAGCTCACCTTTCTACTACCCATTCATATACACTGTCACTCCTCAGCAGTGCCAATCCATCCTCAGTACTGCTGCTAAAGAGGAGCTCTTTTTAGACCTCCTGCTGTGGAGGAGGAACAGAAAAGTCCACTATGTGTCCATGAAGAGGGATGGGAGATGGCCTGAACTGTTTTCTAATTATTTCTCAGTCTAAATAGTTGTACAAGTACTTGTGACGCCTCAGTTTACAAGCGTTGACAAACCACCAGGTTCTGGGACTGGTTTCCTACTGTTTGTAGGGAACTTACTGTCAATGAAAAAGATCTAGATTGAGAGTAAGGAAGAGCAATTGGAACTGAAAATATTTCTGTAATTGAGGCTTTATTATAGATCCATTTACTTTCTATTATGTGTCACACAAATAAAAGAGCAATTCTTGTATGACACAGAAGATAAAGAATAGAGACAAAACAATTTACCAATCTTTCTTTTGTGGAAAAAAATAGATATTTGGTTTGTGGTTGCAGTAGAGTATTGGGATATAAATAAGAACTGAAAATGATAATTTATTTTATTCATAATTCTAAGCAACTATGTCCCGAGGGGAAAAACAAGAACAGCAAAAATACTCCTTGTTAATTCCAATCTCAATTTCCAAAATCCATTTTTAACCCTAGGATAGTATTGAAATATAGATGTTTTTTGCTCCATTTTTTATTATTGCCTGGGAAGTCTGCACTAAGATAAAGTGAATAGTGCAGTTAAGTCCCCGAGGGAGTGGTTTTCTGCTTGAGAAGGAAACAACTCCAGGTAAAATGTGAATAAACAAAATGAAATCGAATTTGTGAACAGACTGAACACAGCATGGACAGAGAAGCCTTCCACTATGCCATAAGCTGTCCTTTAGAACATAGGGCACTGTCTGTGGAGAAAGGGGATGTGCTGAGTTTTACTTCGTAACATGGAGCAGGACAGGCCAAGAGTAAAACAAATGTAAGTGGGGGCACTTTCAGATCTGCCAGAGAGACCAGAGCAGAGGCCTTTTTTGTTTTCTTACTGTATCTCAAGAACTGAGATTGGAATGTGGTGTTCAGCATTCAGCACACCAAGTGGTGTGTCAACACATCATCAGCTGAGCACGTGAAACCCAGCGAGCACACAGCAGAGCTCTGTAAAACTTAATAGTGTTTATAAAATGTCCAAACAAGGAGGCAGTGGCAGAAGTAAGAACTGATATGAAGGACCTCAGATCATGCTCACAGGGAATGAATATTCCCCGTTTGATGGCGGGAACTTGGAGCTCTATTGTGGCTCAGAACAGAAAACTTCAAGAAGAAAGAGCTTTCATTTGGAGACTGTGCCATTTCTCAATAAATAGTATTTTCTAAAGAATCATGGAGACAATAAACTGGCCAACTGCAAAAGAGACTTGAGAGTTTCTACATAGGGCTTAACTTTTTTAAAAAAAAATTGTCATATATTAATTTTACAAAGTAATAAGTTTCATCATGGCATTTCCATACATGCACTACCTTTTCTCAAACCAACTCTCTCTTCCTTTCTAATCCTATTCCATTGAAGTCAATATTTTAATTGACTAAATAACTATACTATTTATTATTATTTTAGTAGTGAAGGACAGCAAACCGAGAAGCAGACAATCAGTAGGCAAATGCTCTATTGCTGAGCCACACACAGCCTGGGGTAGATTTTAAGAATTAGGAAACTGAGGCATGGAGAGGTCATATAGGGCATCAGTGTATAGACAAATTTGTAAACCTTTGGATGCCACCAAAATGCCTTCTTTTAAATACAAGAAATAGTTTCACTATCTTCTAAGCAACTACTTTTTCTATTTTCTGTGGTCTTTTATGCCTTATATAGCATTTAAGTTTTCTATCTTCCCTTTTTAAATTTACCTTAAATGAATGGAATGACTAGGACACATAGCCTGTTCTCCTTTGGAAGTAGTGACATTTTCCTGAAGCACGTGAAAGCCAGTCTTTCATTGTAGACATATGGCATACTGATTTTCATAAAGACAAACCCAGAGTGCTGATGTGTTTTTGTGTTGCCCCCAGGCCTGGAATTATGAGTGATAGATTTTTAGATGTACAATTGCTAGGATATGGCAGGGCCTATCACCCAGCAGCCTGTAGTCTTTTGGGGAAAATGAAACAAACTCTAATTTTACAGTGCTCATTCATTTAGAAAATTGAAGAGCTTACTCATTGACTCTGAAGTGGAGTTGATGCTTGCAAATATCTGCAGAGCAATTCGGCTGACATTTTCTCCATCACTCACATTATCCATTCCCTCTGAATTTTCTCCCTACATTTCAATCATCCTAATTATGGTTTCT
Organism: Mastomys coucha; assembly: GCF_008632895.1. NCBI lineage: Eukaryota > Metazoa > Chordata > Mammalia > Rodentia > Muridae > Mastomys > Mastomys coucha. The sequence continues at coordinate 71,811,339 of NW_022196906.1, read as the reverse complement.
TTTTAGTGAGTGGGTCTACATGCATATTTCCTATTTCTCACTTCTAGGAGGTAACTTGGTTCATTGGGAAGTTTCCCTCATATCCTTCTAGGCGGGTTTCAGTTCCATTAGTACTAAAGCCCTTACAACACTCAGAGCATTATCTCCTAATACATCATTATGTGTTTGCATTGTTTTTATATTAATAATAATTATATACTTTTTCAAATTTGTTTTGTTTTAATTTTTTTGACACAGGGTTACTCTATGTAGCCCTAGCTGTCCTAGAACTAGCTCTGTAGACTAGGGTGGTCTGCCTGCCACTGCCTCCTGAGTGCTGGGATTAAAGTAATGTACTTTCACAGCTTAGTTATTTATTTATTATTATAATTACATAACCATAATTATATATCACACATTATGTAATTATATTATCATAATTACACATGATATTATGATATAATTAATTATTAACATAATATACTGTAATAATGCAATATAATTAATATAATATGATATGCTATAGTTATATTAATATGATTATACTATTATTAACATACAAACTAATATGTATATATTAATGAGAACATAAATCATATTTATCTCTCATACTTGACTGTAATCTCCTAGCTCAGGATACTATTCACTCCTATGCTCATGACATTTAGCAACATGCCTGGAACATTAATAGGCATAAAATTAAAAAGATCCATAGTAAATAATTTTATCACACAACCACCATGTAAGTTAATGGATTAGGCACAGTTGATTTTGAGTGCAGCCAACTGGAGGCGTGACTGGGCACAGTCTGAAGCACACTTTCCTCCTCTTTTCATGCAAGGATGTTGTTCATGGCCTCTCTAATTGAATTACAGCAGCAGCTGTTAGGAATGCAGAGGCTCATGGCCTTCTTGCTTCTTCCTGTGCACATATGAAAAATTTATAGAATGTGCTCTGCACCGTGAAATGTTTGAACTCAGGGGCCAAAGCCATATATGCTTTGATTGGCCAAGCAGATTTCCAATACAGGAGAAACAATTAGATTTGAGTCTGATCACAAATAGCCCCTGAACTTGCACTGCCTCATTGTAGGAGTGACCAGACCATGTAGCATGGGGATACTGCAGCTGCTTCTAACTTCTAAGGGGAGGCTGGTATGCAGACCCAGAAGGTACAAACCTCGTGTGTAGACCTTTGCACAGTTCAAGAGAAACCAGAAATAAGAAGCTGTATGGAATCTGTGGAGTTAAATACTGAAAAACAAAGGCTTCTTACAAAAAAAAAATCGTGGGAATCAAATAGAACTCACCTGTTGTTCTCCCCACAGTGCACCATGTGTGACGTCTCCTGGGAGACATTAAAGGCGCTGAAACAACTCCTGACTATTCACAAATTTGGAGTTTCTTAATTTGTAAATATTTTTCTAGCAGTGTAATTCATCTTTTATCTATTTTATTTATTTTTCCATATTAATTTGTTCTCTGAGCTGAGTGAATTGTCTGCCGGGGCACAAACAACATGAACATGGCTGGCATATAATTCAGGACTCCCAGGGACTTGTGGCCTCATCCTAACAGCCTTCTACTAAGGAAACCGACAGTACTCTGTCCTCCTTGCTTCAGTAGATTTTCACTACTTTCTAGATGTATTTTTATAAAGATCACACTCGACCTCGAGTTGTAGAGACAGAAGAAGGTACAGGTTTCTGTAGATATGTGGTGTGAAGGTTTATGAGATATGGTAGATGAACCTGAAAAGGCAATCGGAAGGAGGGAAACTCCGAATGGTCTGTCTTCCACTGATGATCTCAGGATGTTAAAGCCTCCTGTAATACTTCCTCCTCTTTAAGTTTTTGGAAGTCAGGAAAAACTTACTCCACCTTCAGACAGGAGCTATTCCACAAATGTCACAGGATTGGAATCTACTTCTTATGGGCAGGCTTACTATGCTTTGCAAAGTGTCTTTTGTTGAGTTGTTGGAGTCTCAGTACTCCATCTGGCCTGGGAAGAATTCATCTTTTTGTCTTTTCATGGAAGGTCATGTGGCCTCTGGAGAAACAGCCTGGGTGAGACAGCCCCCAGGTGGTTCAACACTCCACAAGGTTATATGCTGGGTTGCTGGCCACTGTGATCAGGTGTAGTGAAAAGCAAATGAATGTGCTATTTAAATACTGCAGCTATTTGTGTACAAGGGTCTAATTCAGCTGCTAAACAGCACACAAGACTGAGGTTTCCACCTGAGATGGAAAGATTTTGTCTAATTCACCTGCACACTTCCACTTCCATTTCATCCCTATGCTGAATAATGCTGAAATTAGAGCAGCAACTTTTCTGTTATATTGTTTATTTGAGGCTAAGTAGTAGTTTGTTTTTCAGGATATTACAGCCACATATGCAGGCTTGGGGTTCCCTCTGTGCTTCCACATGTCCTTTTTTGTGTAGCAGTTACGTAAAACTTACTTTAGTATATTTCTAAAACTGTTCTTGTTCTGACTCTGGCAGGACTTTTATACTGTGTTTTCCTGCCCTCGTCTCTCAACATCTCTGTTCCTCATGATTTACCAAATCTTTACATTCAACAGAGGTTTGACCATTTACAATTTTTCCTCCTAATATTTCACAACTCACTTGTCCTAGTCAGCACATTTGTTTGCTGCATCTGTGATTCCTGGAGGGGGTGGGGAGATTGCCCTAACCTTGATCCCACTGATTTTTCCTAGACATCATTTTCATTTAAAATTCCTTTTTTTCCTTCCATATCTTCCACCCTCCTTTTCCACCTTTCTTCTTGCTACTCACATCTCTAATGGACTTCTTAAATATCTTCAGATGGCCATCAATATTTTGCATATCATTACAATGGCTCAGTTCAAGTTGGAATAGCTCATTATGTTCCCCTTTTTGCTTACAGTACCCAGAGGGCTCCTTATGGACACTTCCTCTCACATTTTCTTCAACTGGCCCATCTTTGGAAACTGGTCCTTGCTCTCTATTGCTACTTCTGGCCCTTAAATAAATGATTCTGTGTCTCGGTGCTTTAGTTTACCTATGAAGTAGGGGTTAGACATTTGGTATGCTTGTGATCCTAGCACTTGAGAGACAGAAGAGGCTCAGAACTAGGAAGAAAGCCTTGGCTGCAAAGTGAAGCGAGTCCCTAAAAACAAAACAAAATAAAAACCAAAGTCATTCATGAATAAACACATATACGTCGCTTAGCACATGAGTATTTAATGAACTGTTGTGACTAAACTCATGAACTTTATGAGACTCCAACAGACTTCAGCCACCTTGAAGAAAATGGAAGAACATATCTATTGTGCTCAAAGATCATCCTTAGGCCAAGTAGAAGAAATTTAGGACTTAATAATTATTTATGATCAGTTAGTTATTCTCTTTTCTTGATTGGGGAATCACTACATAGGTTTTGAAATTTGAAGTGATGATAAACTTGATTTAAGTTAGATCACCTAATGTTGGAAAGAAGGAATGGAATCGAAATGTAGGTGTCACATGGTGACTCAGCAAAATGCTTTTATGGGATTATGAAGATTAGATTGATTCTTCTTGAGGGTATTATGAAATTAGAACAGTAAGAATGTGCTTTTACAAAACTGTGGCGAGTCATACAAATACCATATCACCCTTCCTAGGTGTATTTAAGAGTCTGAAGTGTCCAGCATAGATTACTAGGGGTGGAATTTGGAGCACTACAAAGGGCCTAATCCCAAGTAAAGCTTAGTGTCAGTGAGACCATGAGACCACGTGACAGTGGATGCTTTCAGCTGCTTCTCAGGTTGTTATTTAAAGCCTGGACTGGCTCCACTCTATTTAAGCAATGATGCTGAGGAGGACTTGGGATGCCATGATAAGCAAAGGATTTGTAGCTGGGGTGGGGTTTAAGGCTTAGAATTTTAAAATAAAAGCAAGCTCAGTTCCATAAACCTGCTGGAACTGAGTGAGGCCTGATGAAGTGCCAGCAGAGAGGCCCGCGGAGTCATCTCAGCAGCCAGGGCCAGAGGCTCCACAGGGATAGTTCAGTTACTGGCCTCTTTGAACGTGCTTTGAAGAATTGGGAGGTAGTCACTATCTCATTGTTTGCTCAAAGCAGGATCCTGTTGATGGTGGAGGTACCCAGTCATTTCTGTCACCCTGATTTGCCTGTCAGAAAGTGAAGTGCCTGGCAAGGCAAATGGTTTCAAAAACCTTAACATTGGAGCAATAGAGGTGACACCATGAGCGTAGATGGCTATGAGTGGAAATTTAGGCTTATATTCCCAGCATTTGGGAGACTGAGTGAGGATTGCTATGGCATCAAGCCAGGTTGTGCAGTAAGACTATCTTAAAAAAAAAAAAAGGCAGGGGGTAGGAAATTGTGTTTCAGTCCCAGTTCTCTGTGTCAGAGTCTGATCTTTACTGGAATGCTGTGTCCTTCCTTCTACCTGAGTGAGTTTAAGAGTCTGAATAGCACTTAGGAAATCCATGCACTAAAAGGATAATCCAGACACTGAGGAAGAACCACCTTCTGTTAAATGTTACTATGTTGCATTACATTGTAACAATATTAATCTGGTAGAATTACAACATGTATGAAGCTTCTGTGTTTTAAGATTATTGAGGTTCACAACAATGTATGATATTGTACTACCACAGGAAATGAACACTGTCTCAGGATGTATGTATTGATTGTGAGTCCTCACATGGAGTGTTGTTTCTACTTTGCAACTATATTATCAGGGGCCAGCATCTGAGGCTTGAAACATCAATTTCACTTAGACTTTTTTCTTTTTTCTTTTCTATTTTTTAATTAGATGTTTTCTTTATTTACAAAATCTCCTTTTCCATGTTCCCCTCCAAAAAAAAAAAAAAAAGAAATAGAATAAAATAAAATAAACAAAAACTAAAACAAACTCTTGTTCCCTCCCCCCTCCCCCTACTCACCATCCCAATCCTTCCCACTTTCTGGCCCTGGCATTCCCCTACACTGGGGCATAGAACCTTCACAGGGCCAAGGTCCTCTCCTCCCATTGATGACTGACGTAGCCATCCTCTGCTATACACGTGCTGCTGGAGCTATGAGTTCCCCTATGTGTACTCTTTTGTATAAAATTTATCAGTGTTTTGAGAATTCATTTAATAAGCAACTAATGACTGTATCTGCTGTATTGCTAAGTTCTATTGGAGTTGATTTATGACAGAAAAATAAATAAAATGTGGTTTCATGATCAGAATACCCATCTCCTGACAAAACACTTCCTGTACATTTGAAATGACAGACAAGTCCCAGTACTTAGATTTGGTAAAATCTACTACTGTTCGTAGCAAAATATTAGGTGTCATTATTTAAATATCTGTTGAAATGAAATCTAAACATCTGTTTCTCCTCACTTTGGCTCCTGATCACAAGCTGGGCATCTTTTCTGTGAAGCTGGGTCATCCCATGGTGACAATACCTGAACATGACACTCTTGACTCTAAAGAGGTAATGTTAAGATAGGAGTGGAGATCTCTGTCATATTGATTGTAGAAGTAAGCCAATCTTATTTGTTTCAATATTAACAAAATGGTGACATTTTTAGTTTTGAGATTTTATATAATATGTATATGTATATGTGTATATATATATATATATATATATATATATATATATATATATAACACAACATTCATCCCTTTCCTTTCTCCTTGCTATTTTTTAAATTCATGACCTCTATTTTTTATTAATTTTTATTAGCTATATATATGTGTATGCATATGTATTGCTAAATATAGCCAGCACAATCTGTATAATGTTGCTTGTATGTGTGTTTTCAGGCTGACCGTTTCCATTGGGAAGCCACTTTGCTTGCTTTTCCCTGGGAAAGCTATTTCTTCCACTCTAAGTTCTTTGTGTAGGGGTGGGGCCTTATGGGCATATCCTCTTCCACTTTGGCGTGTCTTTTGGGTCACTATTGTTTAGCTCATGCTTAGGTAGTCCTGTTGGTGAGGTTGTATAGATGTAGTTTCTGACATGACTAGGAGATTCAAGCTCACAGCAACCTCCTCGATCTTTAGCAATGTTCTCTGAGCCTTTGGTATGGTAGTATTTTGTACATGTGTGATTGGAGCTGGCTCCACAACTCTACATTTTTATTGGTTGGTCATTTTTTTTTTTTTGCAGTCCTCTTGATCTGGCTTAGTAAAGTAGTAGTTGTAGGTTCTTCTTCAATATCCATGGCTTCACTGGTCCTGGTTGGCTGGTTGTGTTTCCAGTACCAGGCATGATTTCCTTCTTGTTGATTAGGATTTTAGTCCCATTAGAGAGATGTTGTTGATTACTGCCAAGGTATGCATGCCACTACTGTACTCTCAGGGTATGTGATGATTTCCTTATCCCTGGGAGCAACTAGACCTTGGGATCCAGCATTTAGGATTACAATACATAGCAACAGACCAAACCTCAACAAGTTAATGATTACCTGGCTGACAGTATTGTTTTAAAGCACCTGCTGATTTAATAAGTTTTTTTTTCTTGGTACTTGTAGAAGAATTACTGGAATTCCATCTACACACATTACTTGGACAAACCAACTTGTCCGCCTTAGGCATTTTTATGTTCAACTCTAAAATCATTGCTCATTGTTGAGTGTGTGTGGGTGTCCTGTGAAACGTGTTGTGTTTTAGTCAGAGTTGCTGCACTAGCAGGCTCTCAGTTTTTGGGACAGACCACATTTCCAACTCCACAAATGAGTTCTATACATTGGCAAAAATCTATAGAAAAGGAAAAGTTGGCTCTGCCATAGCATCCCAATTTCATGCACTAATTTTTATGGCGTATTCATATTGAAGCTGATAAACAGTGGCTAAATTTTACCCCCTCCTTTTATTTTTTACAGAAGCCATAATACTCAAAGAAAATAATTCAGTAAAAGTTCTATGTATGGTTTAATTTGTGCTCCTCAAAAGAAGTATGTTGAATATTTTTGACACTATTTAAGATAAAGTAGAAAATACAAGAAAATTTAAATTTTACATTGAACTAATGTTTCTGTGAGTGTGTGTATGTGTACATGTAAACATGCCACAGTGTGCATGTGGACATCAGAGGACCATGGTTGGTTCTTTCTTTTTACCATGTAAGACCCAGGATTGAACTCAGCTCATCAAGTCCAACAGCAAGCACCTGATTTTACCTGTTAGGCTTCAAAATGTGAAGTTTAAAGGACTTAATCCTTCAAAAGAGAATAGGACCTTACACATTCATTTTTATTTATTTTACTTTATTTATCTTTATTTCTTTATCTTTCTTTCTTTCTTTTTTTTTAATACAACACATCCTGACCATAGCCTCCTCTCCCAGTTCCAGGATTCCGTTTTGCCCATATCCACTGTTCTCTGTTTCCTTCAGAAAGAAAAAGGCTCACTAGAAATATCAACTGGATAAGGCATAATAAGATGCAATAAGACTAGGCACAGCCCTCATGTCAAGACCAGATAGCCCAGTATGAGGAAAAGGGTCCCAAGAGCAGGCAAAGGAATGAGAAAACCCCAGTTCCACTGTTGGGAATTCCACAAAAATCTCAAGCAAACCAAACACAATACATGTGCGGAGGACCTAGCACAGACCCATGCAGGCTCCATGGTTGCTGCTTCAGTGTCTGTGAGCCCCCATGGGCCCTGCTTAATTGATTTTGTGAGCTTTGTAAATATATTTGTTTTAGATATTTTCTCAAATGAAATGTAGGAGAAAACATTGTGAAACAAAAAACTAAGAATAAAAAAAAATCAAAAATGAAATTTGAAATTCGCTTTTCAAGATATATCCACAATTTAGGTTATACTATACATTTTCATAAACTGATGTTCCTATCCCTACATTTAAGGACAAATCTAAAAATATGGATTATTAATTTATGTTTAAAAGACAGTTTATGTACTTTGAAGATTTTTGTACATTTATATGTTTATTAGAGATAGGATCTCATGTATGTCAGACTGGCCTTGAAATTTCTATGCATCAAAAGATGACTTTAAATTCTAAATTCTCCTGTTCCACTGTGATTAGAGGAGTGTGTCACCATTGTAGGCTAAATTTATTTATTTATTTATTTATTATTTTAAAATTTTTATTAACAATAGTAATTATTATTGTTGTTATTATTAATTTTTGGTGGTATTCAAGATTGAACCCAGAGCCATATACACACACCACACAATTGCTCTCCTAACCCCCTATTTGGACAAAATTTAAAGCCATCATTGGGCAAAGCCTGCTAGGCTTTCTGCAGTGATGATAGAGTGAAATAAAGATGTATTATGAGTAGTTCACAGTAGAACATTTCTGGTTATCTTGAAAGTAATATACTAAGGACAGGATTTTTGGTTCCTTGAGAATATGCATATGGAGCATATGTTACCTCTAACACATGCAGACATGGCTGTGTGAAAAATTATATAACTCAAAATCTACTGTGAATGTAGTATAATACCTGACTACCTATCTCCATGTACTCTTGCTAAATTGAAGTGATTATATAGGGCAATTTAATGAGAGCATAGTGCATATTGGAAAGAAAGTCATACACTTTCTTTAATTGTCACAGAATATAAGTACTTTTATTATTCTTGTTTTTCAGTGAGCAATAAAGGCTGAAGGAAGCCAGTCTACTGGAATAGCCGGGAAGTGTAGGCACTATCCAGTGTTAAAATCCCGACTGCTAGCTTAGCAACTTGGTTCAAGTATTCTCTTACACTTTGTCCAGCAGTTAAATTAAAAAACTTAATTTAGATAAAGGTCTTTACATTTCCCTATCAGTCTCCAAGTCTGCTCCTGTGTCATCTACTTCCTTCTCTTATATGTGATGGTAGAATACTTGCCAAGTTCAGTCAAAGGAGTTTAAAATTCTGTGTTTTGCCTATTGTTTTGTACGGACTTATGCTCTGATCCACTGGCTAGTGACATTGCTATTGAGCAGCAAACTCCCTTGGTACAGCTAGGGCAATAACCTTGTCACATGTGTCATCCCTTTCAGTATAATAGTGACAAATGGTATAGAAATAAGAATTTGGACCAGCATATATGTACCCAAATAGGAATACGGTTGAATAAATTTTGCTCTTTTCTAGTGAATATTTAAACCATAAAATATTATTACATGTATTTCAAACTATATAAATTTGATGCAAATTCACATATGCCACATTGACTCAATATTAGTGTTGTTATGAAATAAGGTAAAAATCAGATGTTTATGTAAACAACAAAAGCACCCAGGTAAGACATTAATACTGAGCTGAGAGCTTACCAGTTTTAGGTAATATAAAATACTGCTTTGAGTTGCCAAATAACATAGGGAAGACAGGTAGTTTTATTGCGTTGTATGTGTGTGCTTATGAAAACTTGCTTTTTTTTAAAAAATCGAAACAGATCATTTTTATGCAATAAAAATATTTACAATGTTCCCTCCGTCTACTCTTCCCACTTCCTCCCTACTGCATCTCCCGTCTGGATCCATACTCTTTCTGTCTCATTAGAAAACAAGCATATATAAGGAATAATAATAAAATAATGTAACATAAATAAAAAACAAATTGGAGTATGACAAAGCAATCAAATAAGAGAAAGAGCCAAAGAAAAAAAGCACATGGATGCAGATATGCACACTTCTGCATGCACATGGATACAGATATGCACACATCTACACACTCAGGAATCCTGTGAAAACACAAAACTTGAAGCCATAGTAAGAATCGGTAAACTAAAAGAAAACAAGCAAACAAAACCCCAAAGTCCGACTTTACATTAAAAGACAAACAAACAAACAAACCCAAAGATGCTGTTGTGTTCATTTTGGGCCATCCATTTACTGCTGGGCACTGGGACCACCCTTAAAGACTGGGTTGTTTCCCCAATGAGATTCCCTTATAGAAAAAAGAATGTTCCATTTTAAGTGTCTATCAGTTGAAATAGCTTCTTGGTTAGGGATAGGGGCATGTGTATGTCCCCTTTCAAGTCCAGGACTCCAGATGGCCTGTGCAGGTGCTGTGCATGCAGCCCCTGTCTCTTTAAGTTCATATGTGTGCCAGCCTGATGTGTTGAGAAGACTGTGATTTTTTTTTTTTTTTTTTTTGGTGTCCTCTGGGGATGGCTCTTATTCTCTTTCTGCCCACACTTTCTCAGAGTTCCCTGAGCCCTGATGGGAGAGATTTGATGGGAACACCCTTTATACGGCTAAGTATTCCAGGCTTTCTCATTTTTCTACAAATAGTCTGGCTGTTGGTCTCTGCATGTGTTCCCAGTAGCTTCAGGAAGAAGATTCTCTGATGATGGCTGAGCAAGGCATGGATCTGAGTATAGCAGAATGTCATTAGGAGTCACTCTGTTGCTACATTTCTATAACAGAACAGTAGAGTTTGTTTTTCATCTAGGTCCCTGGCCTATACAGTCTCAGGTTCTTGGCCACCTAAGCAGCATTGAGCATGGGTTCCATCTCATGGGGTGGACCTTCACTCAAAGCAGGGATTGGTTGGTTACTCCCACAAGCTTTATGCCACTCTTGCACCAGGGCATCTTACATGTTGTTCACCATTGTGGATCAAGGGTTTGGAGCTGCATTGACATTTACCTCTCTCCTTTGATAGAGTGCAGCATAACGTGTCTCTAGGGGTAGCATCAATACCATTCTCTAGGGGTGAAGGCTCTAAGTAGACCCAGCTCCAGGTTCAGTGAGTTGTATAGGTGTTGGTTTCAGCAATAGTGTTAGCATCAGTTTGTATCGAGCCACCAATAGCCTTTGCAGTAACCTGGCTTGTTTGAGGGGTTTTCTGTGAGATCCCTTTTTGCTGTCATTTTGAGATTTTGGTCTCACTGTGTTTCTCTGACTGGCCTGGACTCACTTTGGAGACTCGGACTCCGAGAGATCCACCTAACTCTGCTCCTCCCTCTGGTGTGCTGATGCCCAGCTTACACTCAGATTCTTTTTAGTAGAAAGTATCATCACACTGAAGACAAGACTTACAAATAAGCCACTGCGTAATATTTAAAGAACAATTTTGAGTTAGATTTGGAATATATGCAAACCATCATAAAAGAACCTAAGTGGTAGCATTTGTGAGTGGTGAAACTGGCTAGCACAAAGGGAAACAAATAAAGAGTGAAGGTTATTGTCTGCTGCCAGTGTGACATATGTATTACTAGCATTTGAACATTTTGGAGTAATTTAACAACTTTCTACAACTTCTTAAGCCATGTATTTTCTCCAAACCCTTGCCTTGTTAATTATTTTTCTGTATAAAATTAACAGATTAAAGAAAGATATCCTGTTTTTATAAAACAATTGTCATCTTATGACTATATTCCTGGAAGATTAAAACTTTCTATTCATAAACATATATATTCTCATATACACATAGAATTATACATTTATATACATATGCACTCTCACACGCATGCCTACAAATGCACATACACACATATAAACGTGTGCATATACACAGGAACATACCCACTCACACCCACATATACTCATGCACATACACACATACAGACTTATACAGGTATATACAGACATGTAAACTCATACACATGTGAACTCAAGTACACACATATACTTGCACACACATACACACTCCACTCAATGCATACTTACATATACATACACATATACACAAATGCATACATATACATATACATAATACACCCACATTCACATGCACACATGCATATATATGCACACACACACATGCACAAGCACACACAAATATGGCCATGCATGAATTTTCAGATAACCAGATTAGCTTCCTAAATAATCAATTCAAGCATGTATCAGCTGGCTGAACAATTTTGAAAGAAGAACACTTTTTTTATTATTAGATTTTTTTATTAGATATTTTCTTTATTTAATCATGTCATATGATTTCTCCCTTACCAGTTTTCCCTCCAAAACAAAACAAAACAGACCAACCCCCCCCAAAAAAACAACAAGAACAACCCCCTGTTGCCTCCCCTCTCCCACTGCTTGCCACCCACCCTTTCCCACTTATTGGCCCTGACATTCCCCTACACTGGGGCACAGAACGAAAGAAGAGCACTTTTGTTGATTTGTATTTTCCATAGTTATATTGTAATCTCCAAATAGGTGAATATTTAACAGTTTACAGGGAGCCTTTCCAGCCTCAGATTAATATCTGCATGGAGATATAGAGAAGAACTTTGTATTCTGCTACAAGTAGTTACTTCTTGGATGTAACATATCTTGTAAATTCAGCATTAGATATGCATATACACATGCACATATATATGTATTCTTCTATATGCATTCTTTGATCCACAAACCACTCTATAACTCACTTCTCTCTTTCTAGGATTAACTGTGAATGCCACAGTGCAGAGCAGTGTATTAACAAACTTGCCCTCTTCTGTCTTCTGTTAAAGACATCTCAAGATGGTTTCCTTTCAGCTTGAGGATCAGTTTTCTTCCAGAACAGGGCCAGATATCCTTCTCAATTACATAGCAGCTAATTATTCACTAGTTTTCCATACAATACATACACTGTAAATTCCTCTCCCAGTTTTTATGATTTGTATATTGGGTGCTGGGGGTTGAATTTAAGGTCTTGAGCATGCTGAGAAACACTCTGTCATCGAACTACACCCCCAGGCATGCATGCTGGGAAACACTGTTACTGAGCTACACCCCAGGCATACATTGCATGCTGGGAGACACTGTCACTGAGCTACACCCCCAGGCATGCATGCTGTAAGTCACTCTGTCACTGAGCTACACCCCCAGGTATGCATGCTGGGAAACACTTTCACTAAGCTACACCCCCAGGTGTTCTCTTGTTTTTTTTTCCCTTCCCTCTCCTTTGCAGATTTTGATAGATATTAAGGGTTATGAGGATTCGATATAAAGGAACAGTGATTGATTTGCTGCTATGTGGCAAATGAACTTTTTGTGCGAATCTTAAAGTGAATTCCAAAGGCTCTGTTGATATCCAGGGGTCTTATACAGACAAACGTCCCCATTCTTTCAATGAGCACAGAAAGGAAGAAAGTCTCTTGCTCACAAGAACCACTTTCACATTCTGGTTTGATTCAAAGTAAATACAAAATCTTTAAGAGGAATGGACTCACTGTTTTCCCTCAGGTAATATCCCCAAATTCATTTCTCAAAATCAAACTTGGCTAAATCTTGGATTGTTAAGAATTCAAGGCTGGGATTTTAAGTGTGAATTTGAAAGCTGGCTTCTCTGATGATTAAAAGAAGGGCCACATACTTTGACACATAACTTGTGAGAGGACCAGAGTGAATTTGTCTCAACACAAATAGATGTATTCACAACAGGCCATTTCCTAGTCAAGACATCCAGAAGGCCACCTCTACCCCCAAGTTTAGCAACAATGAGCCATCAAAACGACTGTCTTGTCATTATTTCCTCTGTCATAAGCCGCAAGTCTATGTAGGTAAAATATGCCCCCTTTAACTCCCATCTTGATAACTCTATCCAGGAGTCCTGTGGTTTCTGTCAATCATGCTCATCCCACCTCCCCTCTCCAACTCCTCCCATGCACACTTCCTAGTCCATCTTTCTGCAAGCCCTCATATAGTTTTCTAGAACAAACAGATAGTGTTGCCATATATTTAGTACTGAATAGCATAACTCAGCAGAATTCTGTATTTATCATGGATAATACATTAAGAGATTACAAACCTGGGGGAATTCTTATAAAGCCAAAATGACGTAGTCTATTAAGTCTACTCTCTCAAGGAAAATTAAGTAAGTTTACCCTCAAGTACAAAGCATCAATGTACTGCTTGTAATCCAAAGCTTGTCCCAGATTTCTTTGGTAATTGGGGAACTCATCATTGTCTGATTTTTATTCAAAAAAGAAAAGAATTAAACATCTTTAGGAAGTAGAATAATCAGGTGTTAGTTTACCCTGGGAACTAGGGCAGAGCAAGAGAGCAAGGGAGCAAGAGAGGGAGAGGGAGAGAGAGAAGGGGAGAGAAGGGAGGGTAAGAGGGGGAGGAGGAGGAGAGAGAGAGAGACAGAGAGAGACAGAGAGAGAGAGAGAGAGAGAGAGAGAGAGAGAGAGAGAGAGAGAGAGAGAGAGAGAGAGAGAGAGAAATAAAGCCTCAGAAAATACTTCTCTGGAGTCTCACAAAACTCTCATCTACATCTCAAAAGGATTTCTAAACAATTCAAAAAATAGGGACAGTACTGCTGACATATTTTCTAAAATACATACCTCAAGAAAAGGAGGAGAGAGAAATATGTTCCAATATGTTCAATTGGGAGGGTGAAGCTGTAACTTAAACTTCCATCTGTCTTTTGATTTTGTGGGAAAATCCTAGAGAGTCAACTAGGTAATTTGAAAAAATGAGTCTCATTTGCTAAGCCCTTGGGTGAATCTACTAAAGAGAGGTGTGAGCCTGACAATCTAGAGGTGTTTTCTCCAAAGGCATCTTAGTAGATGAAATGTAAACTGCATACTGTTGCAAGCTGTGAACTGAGCAGCCACCAGGCACTGGAGCAGGATACTGGGATTATGGGATCACAGACCTGCAAAACCAGGTCCTGCAATCCATTCATGGCTTCCTTTTGTTCTGACATTAGACTTGTTTTCAAAACCACAACCTACAATCTTAATAACTATTTGCATCTCAGGTATTCTGGAGACCAGTAGATTCAATATTTTTCTTTTGGGGTCCATTATACAGTAACTAGATTCTCTGGTATGCTATATGTTAGCGGTTCACAACCTGTGGGTTGTGACCTTCTTAGGGGAGTCACATAACAGATATCCTGCATGTAATATATTTACATTATGATTTGTATCAGCAGCCAAATTACAGTTATGAAGTAGCAATGAAATAATTTCATTCTTGAGGGGTCACCACCACATGAGGAACTGCACTAAAGAGTCAAACCATTAGGAAGGTGGAGAGCCTCTGCTATAGAGAGGGGGGACTTTTTTCCTTATTTGTTTGTTTGTTTGTTTATCCAATTTACTTCCTGGCTCACAGTCACTGTCATCCCTTTTTCCTTATACAGTCCGTCTCACCATCCCTTCTCGGGAGGATAGAGTCCACCTTCTGGGTATCTCTCCAACCCTGGCATGTCAAGCCTCTGCAGTGCTAGGCACATTCTCTCTCACTGGTGCCAGGCAAGGCAGCCCTGTTAGGGGAATGGGATCCACAGATAGGCAACAGCTATAGGGACAGCCTTCTTTCCAGTTGTTGGGGACCCACATGAAGACTGAGCTGCACATCTGCTTCATATGTGTGGGAGGCCTTGGTCCAGCCTGTGTATGAGGTCTTGGTTCAGCCTGTGTATGAGGCCTTGGTCCAGCCTGTGTATGAGGCCTTGGTCCAGCCTGTGTATGAGGCCTTGGTCCAGCCTGTGTATGCTCTCTTTTGGTGCCTCAGTTCTGAGAGCCCCCAAGAAACCAAGTTAATTGACTCTGTTGCTCTTCCTATCTCCTTCAAAGCCCTCAATTCTTCTATAAGACTAGCCAAGCTCCATCTAATGTTTAGCTGAAGGTTTCTGCATCTGTTTCAGTCAGCTGCTGGGTAGATCCTCTCAGAAGACAGTTTTGCTAGACTCCTGTATACAAGGATAACAGAGTATCATTAACAGTGTCATAAATTGGTGCTTGCCCATGGGATAGGTCTCCAGTTGGTGATTGGCCATTCACTCACTTTCTGTTCCATCTTTGTCTCTACATTTCTTGTAGATAGAAAAAAATTTGAGCCAAAGTGTTTTGGGTGGGTTGGTGTCCTTATTCTTTCACTGGGGGTCCTTCCTCACTACAAGAGGTAGCCACTTCAGTTTCCATTTCCCCACTGCTAGGAGTCTCAGCTAAAGTTACCCCAATAAACTCCTGGGAGCTTCCCACATCCCAGGTCTCTGGCAAGTCCTGGAGATGATCCCCAACCCCCCACCCCCACCAGCTGCAAATTTCCATTCATTCTCCAGGCCCTCTGTTCTTCTCTCCTGTCCACAGCAACCCCCCATTACCATCCTCATCCCCTTTCCCACCAAGTTCCCTCCCTCCCCTTAGGCTTTGTTCTATGGATAATAAACTATAATACCATGTCTCATGGATTGTTACATGTTGGTCATAGGTACTTTAGTCAAGAAAGAAGCTCACTAAGATGCTAAGCTTTCATTTTCCAAGAAGCAGAGGGATTCAGCCTTCCTGGAAGAGACTGATCCCCAGCTAGCTCACTCCAGTTACTTTATTCAAACATTCTACAAGCTTAATTAGGGCTGGGAAAGGTTGCAGCTACCAAAGTTATCTTGCCTGCGAGAACAGACAATCACATAATTCTCAGCCCCTTTTGAACATGACTAGTGAAAATCAATGGTACAAACTATTGCTTGCCAGGAGTTTCTTAGGACCAAGGTCAGTGCAGCTGCAAGCTCTCATGTAGCAGCAAGTGCAGATTCTCTAAACAAACAATGTTTCTTCAAGGTTCAAACAGTCTCACAACAATTTCTCAGCCTCTGTTAATTGATCCAAACATAGCAAAGTCTTTTCTGAAACATTTCACTTAAAGTCAGATACAAAGGCGTGTGTGTGTATGTGTGTGTGTATGTGTGACTAAGTAAATACCTTATCATCAAGACAAACAGTTATAAATATGTGCAAATGACTCACATTCTCTCTTAACAGGAGAAAATTATTTATTGTTAGTGTGTGTGTTACTTGGAAGTAGTTTTGAATGCTGAAGGTATGAAATCTGGTTTTATATTTCAAGCACAATGATGCACATGATTCTGCTTTTATTTTGCAGGAAAATGTATGAGTATTTACATTACAGGAGCACAAAAATCTATTTGCATTGCCCATTCTTAAGAGAAAAGTGCTTTCCGCAAGATAGGCTTAAAGTTTCACAGGCACCACTCACTTATTAACCAAAGTCAGCTGCAGCGAGAAGCAATTAGAGTAAGATTCTCTTCAGAATTATGAATTTTAAGTGTATTAAGTTCTTTCTGATATTTTCTTAAAACCCAAATAAGTATGTTGTTTGTTCAGATGGCAATAAAAAAGCTGGGTCTGACCTGCCAGAGTGGCAGCTTGAAGATAAGGATGTTTTATTGATTTATTTAATTGTCCTCATCTTTCTTAAGTGTTTACGTTCGTTTCTCTTGTGTTTAGCTCCTTAGCTATATTGAAATTGGCAAAGGAATGGAGAAAATTCCGACTGCATCTAAAAGGATGGCTCTACCTGTCATATTCCCATTTATCATTCCTAACCAGACACTGAGTTGTGGTGCCAAACATGCCTTTGCTCTTCCAGCAGCATCTGAGAGCTAGGATGAGTGTGGCCTGAACTGCTGGTCCTGTTTCAGCCTCTTTAATTATGTCCAGAGAGCTACAGTGTGCCATGCTTGGCATACTGTGTCTGAGAGGCCACAGGGTATATAATATTTTATTCAATGTAAACATATGTATACACATTTTTGATGACAGAACATAAAGCCATACTCAATATCTGTATTGGTATGACTAAGACAGACTAACTCATGGCTATACCAACAAATAAAGGAAGTAGAAACTCTGATTAAATCAAGGTTGAGTGTGTAATAGAGTGGCCTTGCCTGTGGTATTTAATCTCTTTGGACTTAAAATTTTATTCACTGTAGAATAACATCAAGATATCATGTTGTACAGATTTGCATATACATATTGTTTATCATATATAAGTCATAACATTTCATAAATGCAAGCAAAATGATGAGTTTAAAAATTATTTGTAGTATTAACTACTACATGAGGACATCTTGAGGAAAATTTGATTAATAATGACTTTTATTGGTTAACAATATAAAGGATTTATAGTTTAGTTACTTCCTCAGAGAATCTCAAGGATGAGTCCTCTGATTCTTATCTTATGGCTAATGGTTGGCTATGGCTGGACTGTTCAGTGCTGCACAGAGCTACCTCTACACCATAAAGTTTTTCTTCATGCTTTCTTCCACTCCACTGAATACCATTTATCATAAAGGATGTGGAAGTTATACTAGATTTCCTTTCTGCCTTAGTTACTCCTTGAGCCCTTAGACACATCTTGGAGCCTAATGAGGACAGGTCTTTTGGGCTTCTGCTCCTGCCTATGGTCTAACTTAGTGTAAAGCTGAAAGTTACCTGTGAGAGAACAACTGGCATCCTTTATTCTCCACCGGCCATGTTGGATTGTTTTATCCTCTGTCATGAGTTAATACTTTGAAATTGAAAGTTCTAGTAATTTCCTCCTTGTCATTGTATCATAATGTTCTATCAGACTATGTTTTAGAAATTAGTTTTCTTTCCATCTCATCTCATTTTCTTTTGTCCACTTGGTCTTCACTGCTGCAAACATCCATCTTCATTAGTCAAGTTTATCTTATCTGTTCCAGACAGTCTCGCTGTATCAACTGGGAACAAACAGAAGCAAACAAATAAAGACATTTTTGAAACTGTTCCTCTACTGATAGCAGCATTATAAAGCCAAGAAAATCGACACAGAAAGAAAGACAAGAAGGTCCTTACTGTCTCTGCTTTATGCCATGGTGTATTTTACAAAAGGAAGACTTTAGTAGAACTCCTACTCTCTTTCCCTTCTTGGTTTAGGTATTACATTTTAGGGAATGGTGGTACAGGCATTGCTACAGAGACAGTTAAGATCCAGAAGGAGAGTGGGACATGTGATCATATGCCTTAGACAGCACCAGTCTACAAAGCCAGCATGATGGTTGTGAGACCAGATCTGATCTACTGAGCTCTCTGGACCACTGCCTAATACAGAAACTCTTTTCACATTTGATACTACATTTACACATTAATGTATAATTTTCAATGTATTTTTTTCTAGATGTCTTCACCTTTATCAATCTATTGTTTTATTTTTCAGTAACGAAGCTGGAGTGGAAGTGAAACCCTGTCTGCTGAAGAGTTTTGGAATGCCATTGCTCGCTGCTTGCTAGACTTAACTCATGCTTTTTCAGAAGGAGTGCTCTGTTGGTGATCTTAGTCCAGCAGAAGCACCTGGAAGGTTTGCTGCAGCCACATAGCATTACCATACTTTACAAAACCCAGAGCAAGATCATAGCCCTTTAGTTTCTTGCATTGCCATTCAAGCCTATAATGCCTTTTATTAAGTTGACAGCAATACTGATGTCCCCCTACATCTAACAGTCAAATAAAGAAGAATTATAGCTGAATACAAGAATGACTGTGACTATTTTTCCAATGACAATTTGTTTAGTGTATAAATTACTAACTGAATCAGGTTTCATTATTTTTCAAATAGTATTTGTGCCTCACAGGATACAGATAGCCTCAGGGTCTATGAGTGAAACTGTACACATGAGAAAGGTGGTCCTTTTCATAATACATTCTGCCCCCTAAACTGTTAGGGTTCTGACATGCTACATGGACTGTGTCCCAGAGATAACCTAAGGATGATGATCATTATTATGCTGGGATATCTTGAATAGACATGTTTTTGCTTATGGCTACATGATTCTTAAGAAAGCCACTTCCAGGTCATGCTCCCACAAAGTAAACACATACGATGATGGTAGTCCCAGGAGCCTAGCAGGGCCACAATTGCTGCCAGTTCTGATTATGCTCCATTCATCCCCTAGTTGTCATTCCAGTAGATTATCTTAGTGCCGTCTATTAATTTCCTCCTTTTGTCCATCAGGGATGAAAGGCCAAGACAACAGCCATTCAGGCTCCTCAGCACTTCCCAGCAGTAAACTTCAGGGAGCAGTGGAGACTTTGCAAAGTCTTTATTGACTTGCCCTTGGCATGGTTCTCACACTTCCTGAGAACTTGATCTCAGCCGTATCATTCAAGGGACGTTCCTAGAGCTCCATTATGAGCCATCATTTGGTATCTAGATGTAGAATATTTAATAATAAACCACATTGTGAGGTTGCTACCTACCTCAATGGTTTATGTTTCCAAATGAAAGACACACACACACACACACACACACACACACGCACACGCACACGCACACGCACACGCACACGCACACACACACACACACACACACACACAGCCTTTATATTTTAATGTGCCTTAATCATCACAGTAGCTGGGCACCTGCCTAGCCTCCATGCTGCTAGACCCTACCTTTCACCGATAAGACCAAGCAACTGCTTACTAATTTCTATTCCATGTTGGCTGGTCTAGACCCAGTGTAGCAGCCTCTGGGCCTTGTCCTCTTGGTCTCCTTACATGGTGGCTTTGCTCCTCTCTCCAGTCCACATCTCAGGCATGGTGTCTCTCTCCTTCCTCCTTCTCCAAAGTCTCCAGTCAGGAAAAACTAAACCTCTCCCCTCTCTCTCCTCCCAAGCTATTGGCTGCTGGCACGTTCATTTATAAATCAGAATTAACTGGGGGTAGGCTCCCAGATGTTATGTACAGACCCTTTTGTGCATTTGTGCTAATTTGGGGGACACAAATTAGCATTAGAACACAAGCAGCTATACCTGGAAATATAACCTTTTAGTTTTCTCTGCTGGTATTAGAAGTGCAAAGAAGTCTTAGTAAAGAGCTCTGCTTATCTCTCTTCCCCAAACAACTATATCACCATCACAAACCACACAATAGGTCTTAGGACTCGCGTGTTGTTATTCACTTAACACAATGAGTCTTGTTATGAACCAGTTACCACAAATTGTTAAGGTGACTTAATTTGACTTAAACTTCATAATAAATGATTTCGTGAGGCAGATAATATCATTATCTATGTTTTATGTTTACAAAAGTAGGCATATCCAAATGGTCAAATCAAGTCAGTAAATGGATGGGTAGTAGCCAGGTAAATTGACTCTAACACTAAAACACTTTTTCAAAGTTTCATTTATTCATTAATTCACTTATTCATTCAATTGTTAGACATACTCCTCAGATCAAGTACAATTGTCATCGATTTGGGTAAATCCCTTCAAGTACTAGATTATTAATTTGTGACTTATTTTATAATATTTTCAGTAATATTGTTCCCTTGAAGAAGGCAAATATTCTTATGCCTAATGTTTATATATATATATTGAAGATTTTTTGTATAAGTATTTAATAATATAAATTATATTGCTTGCTTACATTGATTCCAGTATAGCTATACCCAGTTTTATTCCTAGCAGAAACTCAACAACTGTAAAGACAACTTTTAATATGCAAAAGTTGATTGGGTGTGGTATCCTATATATACTCTGGGTTCAAAGACTTGTGTTACTTGTTTTATGTTGGGACAAAATGACTGAAATTAATAATTTAAGAGGAGGAGTGGCTTGTGGCTTCCGATATTTTAGCCTATAGCTTCATTGATTCTAGTCCGTGGTAGGCAGAATATCATGGTGACTGGAATGTGTAGAGCTGAGTCTATCTGTTCACTTCATGAGGATCAGAAAGAACAGAAATAGGAAGAGAGAAGTTACAGTAAAGGCATGACTTCCAGTGTTCTAGGACTCATCTCCTAAAATGCCCAGAACCTCTCAAAATAGCGGCATCAGCTGAGAACCAAGCATTTAATACATAAGTCCATTGGGGGCATTTCATATTCAACACATACATGTTTCATGCATTGCATTGCCAAGCAAACATTATTAGATTCATTTATTGGTAAAATCCTTGAACTTTATTTTTAATAGAGATATCAAATTAATGGACAATAAATGTATCATGAAGCCTTTTTCTCCTTGTACTATGTCTAAAGAGTCACATGTTCAGATGAACATCATATTCTAATGTGTTTGTTCAGCATCTCTGCAAAGATGAGAGTGTTACTAGTGCAAAGGCAGGAAGGGAAGAATGTGAAGCATGGAGAACCAGATGCTTAAAGGCTCAAGGTGTGGAATTTGCTGTCCAAAGGAGGTTGGAGTACAGTGGGTGTTTCTGAAGAGGAAAGAGGCAAGGCAGTTAGAGAACAGACAACTCTGAAGCTGTGTCACATCTCCATTTGGGTTTTCTAGAAGCCCAAGATAAGAAATCCCTTTAATGCAGCTAGTTGTTTCAGTGGTGAGTACCAGAACACCACTCAGAGAGTGGGGAAGAAACTGTTATCCAGCCACTCAGCAAAATGGGCAACAGGAGCACCTTTCACCAAGAAATCTGGGATACAAAACCTAATGAACATGTGTTAGAATTAGTTCAATTCTGAGGAAAAAATGGTGGTCATTAGTCTACAGCTTGAGTACTAACCTTCACTGGCCACAAACTCCACTTGTGGGGCTTTTAAACAAACAACTGATCCAACAAACAAACACCATTTCACTTGGCAAATTCAGGAGACCTCATTTTTTACTATGAAATTGTTTTTAAGGGGAACAAGATAGTCTGTTGAACTGTGGTGTTCATTCTACAGACTATCTAAAGTAAACAACATAACGAAAGAGACAAGTGAGTGCTTGTACCAAGGGGCTATTCTCACTTTAGTATCCTGGGCAAGCAGAAAATCCTGCAGGTAGCAAATAGAACAAAAATCTTCCCTTAAGTAGACTTCTGTGGATTTGAAAGTATCTTCTATTAGAAATGAAATCAGTCAGTGAGAAGATAACTTTGATAGAAAGGAAGCTTGTTTTGTTTAGATTAAGTTCAGGGGATTTAGATTATAACCTAAGAAAATATTTTTCAATTTGTTTGAGACGTTACATTTGGAAGTTTTTCCTTCATCTGAGGTATACTATAAAATTAACTATTATATTGGCTTCATTTTGAACGCTCAATTTGTTTGAGTGGAATCACATTTTCTTTACCAAATACTTAATGAGTGTATGTCGACACTTTTAAAATGAAGGTTTTATAATGTACTTTTAAAAGATGTTTGTGCAATTTCTCAGCATCACTTAAGCACCTGAGCCTAGACTTTTCAGTGGCTGAAAACTCTAAAGGTAAATTAAAAAATATACTACTCAATAAGCAGATTAAAACTTCACTAATAATGAAATAAAAACATGAAATAAATAAAGACAAAAATTTCCAGGGACCTACAGATTGCAGCTAAAAAATACGAGTGAAATCTTTACTCTGAGAATAGTAAGAGACTCAAGCTAGTGGAAGAAAGGCACCCTTGTCTTGCCAGAGTATGAAGCCAGGGCATGTTTTGGAAGAGTTCATGTACTGTAGATAGAAAGATGCTGAGGATGAGACATCTGGTGTTGAAGCACCAGGGTCTTACTACAAATTCCTATACCATGCATTGTTTGCAGCATTGGGACTGGGAGAAGGTGGAGAACATAGAGGCAAATCCATGGAGCCTGTTTTCAGCCAGAGTAGCCAGTTGTTGACCTTCAAAGGATGATGTGGAGAATGAATAAGCCCAGTGTTGATCTCAGGCTTCCATTCACAAGTGCACAACTACACATCTTCACATCTTAGTCTGTTTTCCTGGACATTCAGTGTGTGTGTGTGCATATGTGTGTGGTATTTATGTGTGTATAATAATAAACAACAAACAAAAAATAATAAATACTATATATGAGACCATGTCTGAATTATCTCAGTTGGCTCTGGGATGATAAACACATCAAATAGGTCCAAAAGTATTTGGAAGAATCCACAAACAAGAAGCCAGGGTTTGTCGATTGTAACACGCTAAATGGTAATGTCAGGGGAGTAAACAGAAACAAAAACAAAAACAAAAGTCTGTTTCCCAAGATTTTTGGAAAACTAAGGATGTTTTCCAAAGAGGGAGAAAATTGAAATAAGCTTTCCTCTGAATTGTCAATCCTATCACTGGCCATAGATTTTATCCCATTATTAATTGCCCCAGTAAGTCTAGAGACTGACTCCTCTACCAGCATGCAGTACTATGGGCCTGGTTTCTCCATTTCTTGCTACCGATTGTGCACCTCTCATTAGCAAGCACCTTTTCATCTTTCCCTGCCACATGCCCTCTGTGCAGGTGTATCACTCTAGTTATTAAATGGAGATGAAAGCCGGAACCTGTCTACCAGCTGAGATAGCCTTGAGCCTTTTATTTCTCAGGTCAAGAGTTCAAGTCTCCACTTGAGCAATCAGCAGGAAATCTTAATGGCTACATCTTGACATTGTACTTTATTCCTCTAGACAAGGTCTGTGTGCAAGATGAAATAATCCTTTGAGAGCTAAGTTCTCCCAGGTTGCCTGGATGGACACTAAACTAGGCAGTAAATTCTCCTCAAAATTAATAAAATCTGCTACAGGGTGATATGTCTCTAGAACTACAGACATAGCTCTGTCTTGTTTTTGTATTTTTTATTTTTTTATTTTTTTAAGTTCCGCTTTGATACTCCATCACTACAGAGGAAGTTTTCCAGAGTGTCCTTCAAGCTTCCCTACACACTCATACTTCACCCGTATGGTGTAGAGGGTGTCTACATCACACTATTCCCTGAAGCCAAGTAAGTCTAGTATGATTTGTTCCCAATTTCAGGACATGCTTGATAAGCTACATCCAGTAACACATAGAAAGTGCCCCCTCTGCTTTAGATAAGCTTAGGCCTTTACCTACTTGCTAAGAGAAATCCAGTGTTCTCTCTAAGGTATCAATGAATTCCCAAAGACTACAATTTTTGTTTTAGACTTTCATAGACCAAAATCTCAGCTTCCAACGTTATAACTCCACTGTTATGTTATAACTTGTCCCTGTGTTCCCAGAGTGTTCCCTGTGGGAGCAAATCTTTTTTTTTTCTCTTGAACACATCCCCTTAAGATTTCATACAACACGATATACGATAGACTTCACTACAGATTTATGAGAGTGGTGAGGGTTGAAAAGAGGAGGCCGTTTCTTTGTGTGGAAACTGGCTGACTCTTTTAGTTGCGTTGTAGAGTTCCCTGTTCTTAGCAACAAACAAACAAGCAAACAGAGTTGTGGTTTTGCTTTTCACCTTGGGGACAAGGGGCTTTCCTACACCTCACATCTTCTTCAATCTATTCCACTGACTAATGGCACCTTAATGTTGATATAACCATTTTAATATGGCTTTCCCACATCTCACTACCATTAAGTGGTATGGGGGTTTTCCTCAATTAAAGTTGACGTTCTCACCAGCAGTGTATAAAGGTTCTCTTATGTCTGTATCCAGCTTTATTGTTATTAGTTCTCTTACTGGCTGCCCTTCTGATGATATAAAGTAGAATTTCAGTGTAGATTTAATTTCCATTCTTCTGTTGGCTAGAGAGGTTGAATAATTTTGTATTAATTTGCAGAAGGATGCATTTAAGTAGAAACCATTACATTTAATGAATTACATGAGTCACAGAAGAAGAATATTTTTCTCTTTCATTTGTGATCCTATGTTTTATATAGACACAAGACAGCATTCATGTGTATATGAAGATATATGTGAAACTGTCCGGAAGAACAAATGGATGAAGTAGGGGCGAGAAAGGGGGAGGGAAAGACAGAGAGAATAAGCCCTAAGTACATTGTATATTTGTGTGAAAATGAATCCCCCCAAGTAAACATGAAAATAAAAAGTAAGTTCTTTCTTCAGAACTCCACCTAAGAGATGAAATCATGTGATATCATTTGTCAGAAGATTATATTGTGAAAAGCAGTTACAAGCATGATTCAGCCTTTCTCCTTTCGCCTGCCTTTACAGAAGGTGGAAATATCCTGAAAGCTGGGCAAAATGGATGCAGTGGTTCATAGACTTAACTGCTAGGTAGGGCCAGTGATTTCCTTTCTCCTTTCGAACCTTATATAGGACTTTCTGATGCTATAGGAGTCAGTCCTGAGGGAAAAAGCTTCCAGAGATGTAGTTTAAGCTCAATTCCTCTGAGCTAAGTGTGTGACATCATCAGTAAGGGATGAGAGGCCTTAGCTGAGATTGGTTTGGGAATTCCACATCTCTCCACCCCCATCATGAACAACTAGCATAGGATGTTTCCTATGTCTGCCTCTAGGCTTTTGTTAGATAACATAGGGCTAATGGGAGAAACATTATCAGTCCATTTGTCATAGTCCCATATACATATATATGGATTTTTAAGTGCTTGCCCATGGGATATGTCTCAAGTTGGGCCAGTTAATTGGTTGGCCATTCCCTAGTCTCTACTCCATCCCCTGCCCTTGTGTTTCTTTTTTTGTTTTTTATTATTCTTTTTTATTATTAGATATTTTCTTTATTTACATGTAAATTTCTCCTTTCCCAGTTTCCCCTCCAAAAAACAAAGAAACACTTTCTTCATGTCTTTTTTAAACACCTTGAATTCTTTGATTATGTTTATACATATTCGTTTAAGTTCTATATGCCAGGGTTCATTTAAGTAATTCTCATTATAGAATATTTCTGTAGGAGTAACGGTTTTAGCAGAGGGTGTTTGCTATTCTTCTTTCTTTGTTTATATTGCTTGTGTTTTTGCAGTCTGTGCTGGGCATGTGGAGATCTGAAGGTTGGCTCAGCAAGTAGAGTGTTGACCTACATGTATGATCCTGGGGTTTGGTCCCCAGCACTGATAATCCAGACACGAGGATGCATGCTTATAATCCTAGCACTTCAAGGAGGAGGTTAGCAAGGTCATGCTGGGCTACATTGAAAGTTTGAGGATAGTTTGGGCTACATAAAACCATATTTCAAATTAAAAAATATTTATGTACCAGTTCCTTGTATAATCAAGAATCTGATCTGACAAGTAAGTTCTTTATTTTTTTTACAATATAAAAAAACAATAAAACTGATAACTTTATTGCAAGGCTGACAAAAATCAAATGTTTAAGCACAGTATCACCAGTATCAGATAGAGTTAAGAGACATCACTATGTTCCTGCAGCCCCTAAGATGTTTAGAACTGAGCACAGCATCCTTGGCTCGTGACAAATAAGTTCTTATTTGTTCTTAATCAGGAGTAAGAACAGCTATGTCCAATATAGTAAGAAAATAGATCTTCCTGATCCCATACCCATGCTGAAGAGGAGTCTCTTAAGACTATATCATATTTTAAAACTATGTTTAATTAATTAACTAATTAGTTAACTGTGTACAGATGAAAGGGGGATATGCAATTTCCATGACACAGGTGTGAAAGTTCCAAAAGTTTATATCCGTTCTGAACCACTAATGAAATCCAGCACAACACAGATATCCAGAGAGCACTGTAAATAAAAGGAGCCCAACAACCATTCTACTGCTCCAGAAAGCCCATGGTAGGCTGTTACAGCTTGGTGCAATCATCCTCAACAGGTTGTTCTGTCTCTCCTGTTTGGGGAAGGAAAAGGAAAAAAATTTCAAAGCATACCACAATAACAACAGCAAAAAACCAAAATAATGAGAGACAGTAAAAAGATGTATGGAAGAACAAAATGGCTAGAAATATGGAAAATTAAAATGAAATTCTACTTCCTCATCAATAATTACACTAAGTATAAACAATTAAGCTTCTTAATGAAATATAATAAAGGGGGGGACAATAAAAGCAACCAAGTAAAATCACCAATAAACATGAGATCTATCCTTATATCTACATTACTACATTGTTTTAGAATTAGAAACGCTGAAGATGAAAACATGGTAAAATATTCAGTGTGAATGGAAGCATAAAGGCATCATGGATAGCAGTCCCTATATCAGGCACAGATTAAAGACATGATAATACAAAGAGGAGGCATCAAAACACCTAAATATAGGAACTAAAGAACAATAGAATTGGAGGGGGACCTCAACACCAACATAATAACACCATAAGATTTTCATATCTAACTTTCAATCAGCAAAAATACAGAATGAGGTTCCTTAGTGAAAGAGGACACAGTAATAGCACGGACAAGTGGAGCTAACCCAAATATGTGAGCACTGAACCAATGCAGCATCAATTGTGTTATTCTGGATACATGAGAACCTTCTCAAAACTACACCTCATGCTAGATTACAGAAAAAGTCTTAATAAATTTAAGGAGTATAAAATTATATCAAGGGTTTTTCCCTAAAGTTAATAGCAGATGGGAATTTACAAATAAAAATTATAAACACTTGAGCATCTAGTGTTTGCGAACACCAGATTTGTGTTTGTGAGCATCTAGTGAAACACTAGATTAAAAAAAAAATGACATGGGAAAATTTCTACAGACAAATGAAAAAGAGAGTACGTGTCAGAACTTACGAAAGGCTGCACAGCCACACAAAAGAGAAATTTATAGTGACAAATACTGGCATAAAAAGAGAAACATCTTGAATGCATGCTCAGACTCCTGTTTTATAGCCTCAAGGGAATAAGACAGGAAAAAATGATCACAAACATAGCAAAGAGAAAAAAAAGTGAAGATTAGAGATGAAAAAAGAAAAACAAAATGAAACATAACAAAAGGTAAAAATTCATTATTACATGATGTGACATTTGAACAGAACAGCATTGTCAAAACTTCAGCTTTATTATGAAAGGAAGAAGATTCAAAGAAATAGAACCCAAGGCAGAAGAGGGATATCACAGCTTATACCGCACACATATAAGAGGGGGTCACATTGGATAACAGGAAGGGAAATGGATAAACTCCAGTAAAACACAAACCACCAAGACGACTAAGCTGAGAGACAGAGCAGCTGAACAAACCTCTAAGTAGGAAGCAGATTGAACGGACACTTGAAAACCTCTCATAAAAGGAGAGTCCAAGGCCAGATGGCTTCACCGATGAATTTTACTGAATTTAAAAATGAGATCGAATGTCAATTTTTCTCAAACTCA
Organism: Mastomys coucha; assembly: GCF_008632895.1. Classification (NCBI taxonomy): domain Eukaryota; kingdom Metazoa; phylum Chordata; class Mammalia; order Rodentia; family Muridae; genus Mastomys; species Mastomys coucha. The sequence goes on along the minus strand of NW_022196906.1, from coordinate 71,782,716 downwards.
TGCAAAAATTAGAAAGAAACAAAATCTTCCAAACTGGCATGAGATTGGCTTTACCTTAATGCCAAAGCCAGAAAGACATTATTAAAATAAGAACATAGGACAACATCCCAAGGAATATAGACTGAAATGTCCCCAGAAGACACCATCAAACAAATTCAACACTATGTTAAAGATTGGGATGTAAAGTGAATAAATAAAGTAATGAACAGCAAAAAGAGAAATCAGTCTACATTTAATTTTCCCGTGGATTGCAAAGATGTTTCAACACATGAAATTCCACCCACATGACGCACCATATTAACACAGGAGCTATAAAAATTACATAATCATCTTCTGTAGGCTCAGAAAAATGATAAAATTCAGTGGCCATTTGTGATAAAAAATTTCATAAACTAATAGAAGGAAATTATCCCAACATTATGAAGGGTATATTCAAAACCCCACAACTGAGATCATGTTGAAGAAAAGTCCAAAATTATTATTTTTTAAACTAGAAATAGTGTTCTCCTTTGAGATAAGAATTAAGCTGTCTGCTCTTGCAGCTTTAGCTAAAAGTCCTAGTCAGAACAATCCTAAAAGTTCTAGTCAGAACAATTTGGCAATAACAAAATGAAAATATCGTCATTAGAAAAGCAAAATTACCTCAGAGAATATGACATGCATGATCTCACATAAAATAAAATTGTTTACATTCTATTTGTATATAATTATAAAAATAAAGGTATTTTAAGCTATAAAGCAGGGCCATCAAGATTGCTCGGTGGTAAAAGCACTTAACAGCAATCCTGACTAACTGTGTCTGATGACTGGATCCACAAGAGAGAAGGAATGAGATGACTCCTGCAAGCTGTGCCCCGATCTCCACACGTGCTATAGCATGCATATGGCCATGTGTATATATAAAATAAATAAAGAGATAAACAGATTTTATATTTTTAGTATAAATTTAAACTTATATATGTAAATCTAACTAACTACTCACATAATCTGAACTATAATTTAAAAATTAAAATTAGAAGTAAAGAAAAAATAAAAAACAAGGAAATCCATAAAAGCTACAAAATAGAAAACCAATATAAATATCCATCATATCTCTACATACTCACAATGATAAAACTGAAAGTATAATCGAAAAAAATAATATGTTCATCAATTTAAAAGTACTTACAGATTTAATCTAGAGGTCAGATTTCTGTAGACTTAAAATTATATCAAATTGCAAAGGGAATTAATGAAGACAGTAAATGGAAAAATTCTGTGAGTGGGAAAATTCCTAGTTTTAAACATTCTTTCCAAAGAAGTCTACAGATTCATTGCAATCTCCATCAAAATTTTATTGGTACTTTTAAGATAAATGAGAGAAAAATTGAATTTCAATGGAACTACCAGTGATCCCAGATAATTACAACAAAGCTTAGAAGAGCAAGGTGAGGGGGCTTTACCTATGTTTCAAGACATATTAAAATACAGTAACTAAACTGGCACTGACCTGCTGCAAGAAGAAATATAGAAAAATGAAGCAGAATAGGAAACCAGAAATAAGCTTATGATTCAGTAATCAATGTATCTTCTACAAGAACCATGCATGCTTCTTATGAGAAAGGGTAGTTGCAAAACAAGTATGTTGGAAAACTGGATTGTTTTCTTTTTCTTTATTCTTCTCTCACACAGTCTATCCTGACTGCAGCCTCTCCTCCCTCCCCTTCTTCCGGTACCTCTGTCACCTCCTCCATCTCCCAGATCCATTGCTCCTCCATTTCCCTTCAGACAAGAGCTGGCCTTCCAGTGGTATCAACTGAACAAGCCCTGACAAGTTATAAAACTAGACACAAACCCTCATATCAAGCTGGATGAGGTAGCCCAGTAGGAGGTAAAGGGTCCCCAGCATAGGCAAAAGAGTTAGAGACATCCCCCACTAACCGCTGTTAGGAGTCCTATAAGAAACCCAAACTGAACTACTACAGCATGTATGCACAGATCCATGCAGGTTCTATAGTTAGACTATGTTTTAAAAAATGATGTTGAGGGGGGCAGTGGTGGCACACGCCTTTAATCCCAGCACTTGGGAGGCAGAGGCAGGCGGATTTCTGAGTTTGAGGCCAGCCTGGTCTACAGATTGAGTTCCAGGACAGCCAGGGCTACACAGAGAAACCCTGTCTCGAAAAACAAAACAACAAAACAAAAACAAAAACAAACAAACAAAAAACCCAAAAAACAAAGCAAAACAAAACAAAAAAAGAAGTTGAGATTAGATATGCAAAAGAATACTAGATCCTTATCTTACGTGTATCAAAAGTACACTTAGGTGGCTGAAGTATTTAAAGAAGGATGAAACTATAAAACATCTAGAACATATTACATGTTTATGCCCTCATCCAATGCCCCATCTGGTCATTTCTTGTCTGAGTTCCATTCACTTCCACACCCTGTTTTCAAATAGAAGTTTTGGCAATTTTCTCTACTCATGCTGAGAACTCAAAGACCATTCTAATGTTCTATTCTGGACACGTCCTATGAATTTCTTGCCCAGATTCTCTTGAGTTGCTTTTCCTCTTTGCTAAGTTACACCTTTCTTACCATGTAATTAATTTATAGGCCACAAGAACACCTTCGTGGAGTATGGGAACTGGTGGAGTATGGGAACTGGATAGCTAGCTACATGTATTCATTACGTTGTATAGCTTTTATCACTATACAACTTTCAGGTATTTTCACCACCCCAAAGGAGATCCCAAAGGAGCTGTCACCCCCACCTTTAATCCTTAACAACCATTAATCAGCCTGATTTCTCCATGGTTCTATATGTTCTTTACATTTCATATAAATAGTTGGGGATTTTGTTATTGATTTCTTTTAGGAAACATAATTATTGAGGTTCATCCATGCTATAACATTTATCAGGGCTCTGCTACTTTTTATTAAAAGTATGCTATTCAAAGGGTGTATTGTATTTTGTTGAGTAATGTAAGCTGATCCAATCCTTTAGCTATTTCATTATAAAATTGCTTCAATTAAGAGTCATGTAAGGACTGCACCACCAACCAAAGAATACACAATGGGGGACCCGTGGTTCTAGCTGCATTTGTGGCAGAGGATGGCCTTGTTGGACATTAGTGGGTGGAGAAGCCCTTGGGTCTGAGGGTATTCGATACCTCAGTGTAGGGAAATGCCAGGGAGAGAAGACAGGAGTGGGAGGGTGGGTGGGGGAGCACCCTTATAGAGGCGGAGGGCGGGATGGGATAGGGGGCTTCTGAAGGGGAGGGCTGGAAAGGGGAAAACCTTTGAAATGTCAATAAAGAAAATACCCGATAAAGAGTCAAATATAAATTTTTTGAACATTTATACTGACAGTTTTGCCATGCAGATTGTTTTTATTTTGATTGAGTCCTATTTGTTTTGTTTTTTAACCTGTGGTCTTAGTGTCATTCATTAAATCATTGCCAGGAACAATGTCATAAGGCTTCTCTGACCTCACGTGTCATGTAAAGGGCTCCATGGAGATAGCAAAGGCTGGAAGACCATCCAAGATGGACAGGCATCACTGAGAGAACTGGGTATGAGGAAAGCACTGCATGATGCTTGGTTTACAAGGGTGGATAGGCCAGACTCCAGGAAGAAATGATTGAGCAGGGACCTCAATTGTGACATTAAGGATTTCACAGCTTTGGTGAGCACTGGAGAGGAAGGCTCTTCGTGAAGTTGGAAAGGCTTTGACAGATGTACAACAGACCCACAAGTAAAGTGTTTATAAAGTAAGAGGAATCTAGAGGAAATAAGAGAAAGGCAAAGCTGGGTTGCTCAAAGGGCAGTGTGACCAGATTTGTTTCAAAAAGGAGTTCCTAAGGGGGAGGGGAATGGAAGAGAGCTGAATTCTCAGCTAAGGAGCTTAGGGAAGGTATCAGAGCCCAAGGAGTAGTTTACAGAAGGGCTCTGTGATAAAAACAAAACAAGACTTCAAACAAAAGCAAGCAAGCAGGCAAACCAAACCAAACCAAACCAATCTAAACCAAACCAAACCAAAACCACACACACACACACACACACACACACACATACACACACACACAGAGAGAGAGAAAGAGAGAGAGAGAGAGAGAGAGAGAGAGAGATACATACACAGACACACAGACACACACAGACACACACAGACACAGACACACACACAGACACACAGAGACACACACAGAGACACATACACAGACACACACACACAGACACACACAGACACACAGACACACACAGACACATATGCAGACACATAGACAGACACACACACAGACACAGACACACACACACACACACACACAGAGGCATTAGGTTAAAGACATTCAAGCCTGCCTCAGAAGTGGGTAATCACCTCCTCCCCTACTCCCCATAGTAAACAGGGTGTCACCCCCTCTAGCAAAGTATGGTAGGTTTGTATAAGTTTCCTCCAAGAAAGAATTTTAGCAACACTAAATCGTTTTGTACTTGTTTTACGCCATTGTTTATTACTCTTGCATTTATTTTACAGGTGGAAAAATGAGTTATGTGCACGTTAAGAATATTACCAACCCTCCCCTGATACAGACTTTTTCTTTTTGAGTTTCCCTGTATAGCCCTGGCTGTCCTGGAACTCACTCTGTAGACCAGGCTGGCCTTGAACTCAGAAATCCACCTGCCTCTGCCTCTCAAGTGCTGGAGTTAAAGGCATTCGCCACCACTGCCTGGCTTCCTGTGACAGATCTTAAGAGCCCAATCATAGTCAAGAAAATGTTTTAGCTGACTATCTAGTAGTGAGATGGCTTTCAAGAGGGTATAGTGAAAAGATGTGATTTGGAAGTACTCATTAATTACATCGGTCACTTCATACATTTTTTAATCCTGTTGAACAACTGATCTGAGCAGGGGCTGCACGGTAGAGGTATGACTTAGGAATGTTAACTGTCCAGTAAGCCAGAGAATGGTGGCCAGAGATTCAAAGTTCACTCCTGAACAACTCATTAACCAAGCTCCCCAAATCTTGAGGTATGCAAGTTTATCTTTCTAAGCTACAAAAAGAAATTCCTCACATCATGAGAAATTGTATCTTGCAGACGACCACTAAGCACAGCAGCATTTCTGCTGAATCTCACATTTACCTCCATGTCCAAGAGCTCCATTACCACCTGGTGTTTTCCTCTTTTCCTTCATCCAGATGCTATGGTTTTCCTCATTAATTCCTCTAGTGTTTACATTGTATTATATGTGATATAGATGTGTGTGTGTGTGTGTGTGTGTGTATACACATATATATACCCAATGTGATTATATATATATTTATATCCAAATTCTTTTGTGCTCAACATTTTAAAGTGTACATTATTTATACTTATATTATGTATATATTATGTATAAGATCATATAGTATGTAAAATATTTATTGGTGTATATTAATTTTTTCCCCTTGCCTTTTCTTGCCCCTCCCACATGAGTATCCTTCCTCTTCTCAAATATAATGCTTCTATTTTCATAACTTGGAAAAAGTCTGAATTCTACCTTTAAGATAGTCAGAAAGAAGATACTGTGTTTTTTCTGTCATGTGACTTTGACCATTGAAAAAATGTGGTTTGCAGTGAAAGGGGGAAATGACAACAGAGGAAACCGAGTGCCTTGGAACTCTCCATGCCCTTATCACCTCTTCTTGTCATATTCTCTGCACTCCTCCAATGGATGTTGAGATTTAGTCCAAACTAGTTCAAATGGGATTTTGTTACTTGTAGCTAAAAGGACAGTCTTTTTAGTTTAATGATGGCTTAATACACGCTAGCTTTTATTACTTTTAAATAATAACTTATTAATTTTTGACAATTTCATATAGCATGATTTAGTAATAATTCATTCCCTAACCCCCAGCTTCTCCCAGATCTATAATCACCTCTCTACTTACCCAACATTATGTTCTCTATAAACAAACAAACTTATCCAGTGCCATTCGTGTTGACCAAAGACCTTTTGGGTATGGGCCCTTGCCCTGAAGATTAGTGAACTACCAGAGGTCACTCCTTAAAGTTAATAGACTCATGTTCTCCCAGAAGCTATCAAATGCCTATAGCTTATCAGCTAGGCATGTAACCTTATATTCAAATCCTTTGTCCATGATGGATGGGATCTGTTCTATTTTGGGCACACAGATGGTGTGCATGCTGTCACAATTACAGTGAGTTCATGTGTGCATGTGCCCTGCTATGTCTGGAAGACACTGTTTTGTTGTATTCATCCACTACCTCTGACTCTTGACATCTCCTGCCTTTCTTCCAAAGTGATCCCAGAGCTTTTCAGGGAAAGATATGATAAAGACATACTATCAGGGCTGAGCACTTTATACTCTCTTATTCTCTGCAGTCTCTCTTATTCTCTTACAGTCTGTTGTGGGTTTCTATGCTAACTTGCATTTTTGATAATCTTTTTGCAGCTTGGTAAGACTGATGATTTCTTTTCTCTGCAGGTAGTGTGCACAACACCTTCTAGCTTTATGAAAGCTAGGCAAAGGGAGGAAGCTTACCAACATGACTTACCTACCTTCCTTCCTACCTACCTACCTACCTACCTACCTACCTACTACTTACCTACCTATGTCTGTCTCTCTCTCTATCTCTCTATCTATCATCTATCTACCAACATACCTGCTTAGCTACATAGCTATGCCTATCAACCTATCATCAATCTATCTATCTATCTATCTATCTATCTATCTATCTATCTATCTATCTATCTATCTGGAGTTATCCTATAACAGGGGATAATATCCTTACTAGACACCACATGCTAGCAAATAGAAACCCTAATACCAAGAATAAGCTACTTCTTTTTGAGTTGTTTGTGAGTGGTCTGAGTAGCATCACGTAGATGACCCCCCCTCAAATTACAGGTTTTTGCCATTGCTCTTTGTTACCCTACAGAGCTTGACAGAAAGAACATATTTCTAAAAGCCAGATACACGAGTCATTTTTTTTATTACTATAGCTAAGTCTTACAAAAATTTAAAAATTCTGTCCACCTGTATTCATAATTAGAATCAGTATTATGAAGTCACTTATAATTATTAAATCTCATTTCTTTACTTACATATTTATGCATACTGGGTGGCATTGTTTTTAAATTATATTAGAAAGATTTTTAAGTCATTTAAAAATGTAATAGAACAGGGAAAAAGATTACTAAGCATTAGAATTTGCAGTCTAATGGAATATTCAAGACAGTAACTGGTTGGTGGAAAATAATTAAATATAAAATATAACTAATTATGATGTATAACATCATTCAGATTAATAGTGAGTGAAAGTAAATCTGTAGAAATGATGCATGTGGCATTCACAGGAGAGGAAAAGTAGCCTAACAGAACTTGACTGCCAGGTAGACCAATTCTGAGTGTCCTTTATCACTATAAATAATGCAATTTAACTATATTAGTCATCCAAGTTACCAAGGCAAATAAAAATAACACTGGCAGAAAAATGCATACTCTGGGGAACAAACCTAAGAATAGCTGTGATGGGGGAACAGTAAAATTCTTTACAAATGCTAACCTCATGTGTACTTACCAAGACCTTTTCCAAGATGAACTCTGGAAATTTCCAGGGTAAGCCACAGAACTTTCCCAAACAAGGGCCATATTGCTCAGGAAGGTAACTCCTTTTAAGTTATACCTGGTTGTTGTTGTTGTTATTGTTGCTTTTACACTGTATAGAAGTCAGTAGCTCTGAAGGAGGTCATAATGAAAGAAGTGGTTTTAAAAATCATTTTATTTTCCTTTACATATCACAGTGTAAATGGAAGAGTGAATTCAAGTGGCAGAGAGATCTGGAGATACTGGAGATAAGACATAGAAAGCAGGTGTAAGCTTTGAGAATGAGAAAACTGGAAAGAAAAATGCTACCAAGGGGTCAGATAAAGATTTCTAGAATTATCCAAGCTGACAGCTAGTCCTCACACTCCAGTGCTTACTACTTGGTTGGGTAAAGATCGAGCAGGATAAATCCAGGGAGCCTTGTCCATGTGCTGAATTAGGATGACCTAGAACGTCACAAGCCAGAGATACTGATGACTCCATAGGGCAAGGACAGGCCTATCTTCAGAATTAAGAGTATATGAGTATTATACTTCAAGCTGAAACCAAATGACAAGATCACAGATTTAATGATGAATCTATCTGCTTACCTCAAACACAGGTACTTTGTAATTCAATTTTCCAAGAAGAATGGATTAGATTAAGTATGAGTAAGAATGGGGAGAGGAAAGGGTATATATGCAGTGCTTAATGTGGAGTTCATGGAAAGGTATTTTTGTTGATATGATATTTGTGCCAAGTTTTAAAGGATAAGTAGATTTACTCCAGTGGAATTTGGGAAGCATGCATGTCTTTCTGATCCTCAGATACATATATAAAGTGATTGTAAGGAGGAATTATTAACTTCTTCATGCTATGAGAATTTCTGATGGTTGAACAACCTTTAAATACAAATTTAAGGCATGTCTTATTCTCTCCAGAAAATAGCTGAGGATAGGTTTTTTTATTAATTGGATACATTTATTTTTACTTATTTTTCCATTAATTTATTTATTCATTTTACACTCTGGTCACTGCCACCAATACCTCCACACAAGTTCCTCCTCCCACCACCTTCTACTCTGAGAGAGTGCCCGCCCCCCAAATATCCCCCACCCTGGCAAATCAAGTTTCTGCAGGGTTAGGTACATCCTTGCCGACTGAGGCCAGAAAAGGCAGCTCAATTGGAGACTGACAGACCCGGAGCTGATCCTGTGCCACAGAGCCCAGAGCTGATCCTGTGCCACAGTGTTCCTTACCCAAATACCATAGGGAGAGAGATGGGTTCCTAGGAGTGCAGACAAGCCTGTAAGCACAGAGCTGATACTGTGCCACAGTGCTCCATACCTAAATACTATCAGGAGAGAGCTGGCCTACCAGGAGTGTGGACAAGCTTATGAGTGCAGGTAAGACCACCATTTCTGCTCAGAGGAACCCTCAGGACACAGTAACTGAAGAGCATCCTGGGACATGATTTTTTTCTAGTTTCCATCTGTGCCTGGAGCTGATCCTGTGCCACAGCTCACCATGCTCAAATTTCTTCTGGAGAGAGCTTGTCTCCCAGGAGTAGTGACACACAGGCAAGCAGGAGTAACAAGACACAGTCAGAAACAGTAAGAGATAACACCAGAGATAACAAGACAGTGAGACGCAAGGCAAGGGCAAGAACATAAACAACAGAAACCAAGGTTTCTTGGCATCATCAGAACCCAATTCTCATATCACAGCAAGCCCTAGATACCCCAACATACCAGAAAAGCAAGACTCTGATTTAAAATCACATCTTGTGATGATGATAGAGGATTTTAAGAAGGACATAAATAACTCCCTTAAAGAAATACAGGAGAACAGAGGTAAATACAGCTAGAAGCCCTTAAAGAGGAAACACTAAAATCCCTTAAAGAATTACAGGAAAGGACAACCAAACAGGTGAAGGAATTGAGCAAAACCATCCAAGATCTAAAAGTGGAAATATAAGCAATAAAGAAATCACAAAGGGAGACAACTCTGGTGATAGGAAATTTAAGAAAGAAGTCAGGAGCCATAGATGCAAGCATCATCAACAGAATACAAGAGATAGAAGAGAGAATCTCAGGTGCAGAAGATACCATAAAAAACATTGACACAACAGACAAAGAAAATGCAAAATGCAAAAAGATCCTAACCCAAAACATCCAAGAAATCCAGGACACAATGAGAAGACCAAACCTAAGGATAATAAGTATAGAAGAAAGTGAACATTCCCAACTTAAAGGGCCAATACATATCTGCAACAAAATTGTAGAAGAAAACTTCCCTAACCTAAAGAAATAGATGCTCATAAACATACAGGAAGCCTACAGAAATCTAAATAGATTGGACCAGAAATTAAATTCCTCCCATCACATAATAGTCAAAACACCAAAAACATAAAACAAAGAAAGAATATTCAAAGCAGTAAGAGAAAAAGGTCAAGTAACATACAAAGGCAGATTTATCAGAATTACACCAAAGTTCTCCCCAGAGACTAAGAAAGCTAGAAGATCCTGGGCAGATGTCATACAGACCCTAAGAGAACACAAATGCCACCACAGACCATTATACCCAGCAAAACTCGCAATTACTGTAGATGGAAAAACCAAGATATTCCATGACAAAACAACTTTTACATAATATCTTTCCAAAAATTCAGTCTTACAAAGGATAATGATGGAAAATGCCAACACATTTTAGAGGGAAACTACACCCTAGAAAAAGCAAGAAAATAATCTTTTTCAACAAACCCAAGAGAAGATAGCCTCACAAACATAATTCTACCTCTAATAACAAAAGTAACAGAAATCAACAATCACTTTTCCTTAATATCTCAACATTAATGGACTCAATTGCCCAATAAAAGACATAGAATAACAGACAGGATACATAAACAGGACCCAGCATTTTGCTGCATAGAGGAAATGCACCTCAGTGCCAAAGACCAACACTAGCTCAGAGTAAAGGGCTAGACAGCAATTTTCCAAGCAAATGGTCCCAAGAAACAAGCTGGAGTAGCCATTCTAATTTTCAATAAAATCAACTTTCAACCTAAGGTTATCAAAAAAGATAAGGAAGGACACTTCATACTAGTCAAAGAAAAATATCTACCAAGATGAACTCTTAATTCTGAACATCTATATTCCAAATTCAAGGGCACCCACATTCATAAAAGAAACTTTACTAAAGCTCAAAGCACACACTATACCTCACACTATAATATGGGAGACTTCAACACTCCACTCTCAGCAATGGACAGATTATGGAAACAGAAACTAAACAGAGACACAGTGAAACTAAGAGAAGTTATGGACCAAATGGATTTATCGGATATCTATGGAACATTTCATCCTAAAACAAAAGAATATACCTTCTTCTCAGCATCTCATGGTACCTTCTCCAAAATTGACAATACAATTGATCAAAAAACAGGCTTCAACAGATACAAGAAGATTGAAATAATTCCATGCATACTATCAGATCACACTGCCTAAGGCTAGTTTTCAATAACAACAAAAACAATAGAAAGCCCACATACACATGGAAGGTGAACAATGCTCAACTCAATGATAACTTGGTCAAGGAAGAAAAAAAGAAATTAAAAACCTTGCATAATTTAATTAAAATGAAGGTACAACATACCCAATCTTTTGGAACACAATGAAAGTAGTGGTGAGAGAAAAACTGAGGCTCCGAGTGCCTCCAAAAAGAAACGGGAGACAGTATACTCTAGCAGCTTAACAGCACACCTGAAAGCTCTAGAACAAAAAGAATCAAATACACTCAAGAGGAGTAGACAGCAGGAAATAATCAAACTCGGGGCTGAAATCAACCAAGTAGAAACAAAAAGAACTATACAAAGAATCAACCAAACCCGTAGCTGGTTCTTTGAGAAAATCAACAAGATAGATAAACCCTTATCCAGAATAACCAGGAGGCACAGAGACAGTATCTAAATTAATATAATCAGAAATGAAAAGGGAGACATAACAATGGAAAATGTGGAAATCCCCCAAAATCATCAGATCCTACTACAAAAACCTACTCAACAAAAGTGGACAATTTTCTAGACAGATACCAGGTACCAAAGTTAAATCAAGATCAGATAAACTAACTAAACAATTCTATATTCCCTAAAGAAATAGAAACAGTCATTAATAGTCTCCCAACCAAAAGAAGTCAAGGACCAGATGGGTTTAGTGCAGAGTTTTATCAGACCTTCAAAGAAGACCTAATACTAATACTCCTCAAACTATTCCACAAAATAGAAACAGAAGGTACTCCATCCAATTTGTTCTATGAAGCCACAATTATTCTGATACCTAAACCACACAAAGACCTAACAAAGAAAGAAAACTTCAGACCAGTTTCCCTTATGAATATTTATGCAAAAACACTCAATAAAATTCTTGTAAACTGAATCCAAGAACACATCAAAACAATCAACCATCCTGATTAAGTAGGCCTCATCCCAGGGATGCAGGGTTGTTTCAATATAAGGAAATTCATCAACGTAATCCACTGCATAAACAAACTCAAAGAAAAAAACATATGATCATCTCATTAGATGCAGAGAAAGCATTTAACAAAATCCAACACCCCTTCATGATAAAAGTCTTGGAAAGATCAGGAATTCAAGCCCATACCTAAACATAGTAAAAACAATATGTAGCTTTTACTATGCAAACCAGTAGCCAACATCAAACTAAATGGAGAGAAACTTGAAGAAATCCCACTAAAATCAGGGACTAATATCCACTTATCAGTGAGTGCATACGGTGTGTGTTCTTTTGTGATTGGGTTACCACACTCAGAATGATATTCTCCAGATCCATCCATTTCCCTAAGAATTTCATAAATTCATTGTTTTTAATAGCTGAGTAGTACTCCATTGTGTAGATGTACCACATTTTCTGTATTCATTTCTCTGTTAAGGGACATCTAGGTTGTTTCTCAGTTTCTGGCTATTATAAATAAGGTTGACCTCTCTCTCCCTATCTATTTAATATATAGTACTAGCTAGAGCAATGAAACAACAAATGGAGGTCAAAGGGATACAAATTGGAAAGGAAGAAGTCAAATTATCAATATTTGCTGATGATATGATAGAATACTTAGGTGACCCAAAAATTCCATCAGAGAACTAAAGCTGATAAACAACTTCAGCAAAGTAGCTGGATATAAAATTAACTCAAGCAAATCAGAGGCCTTCATCTACACAATGGATAAACACACTGAGAAAGAAATTAGGGAAACTACAGCCTTCACAATAGTCATAGTAATATAAAATACCTTGGTGTGAATATAGCTAAGCAAGTAAAAGATCTATATGTATGACAAGAAGTTCAAGTCTCTGAAGAAAGAAATCAAAGAAGATCTCAGAAAATGGAAAGATCTCCCATGCTCAGGGATTGGCAGGATAAATATAGTAAAAATGGCCAAGTTGCCGAAAGCAATCTACAGATTCAATACAATTCCCATCAAAATTCCAACTGAATTTTTCACAGAGTTGGAAAGAGCAATTTGCAAATTCATCCAGAATAACAAAAAAGCCTAGGATAGCAAAAATGATTCTCAACAATAAAAGAACTTCTGGGGGAATCGCCATCCCTGATCTTACTACAGAGCAATTGTGATAAAAACTGCATAGTATTGGTACAGTGACAGGCAGGTAGATCAATGGAATAGAACTGAGGACCCAGAAATGAACCTGCATACGTATGGTCACTTGATGTTTGGCAAAGGAGCTAAAACTATCCAGTGGAAAAAAGACAGCATGTTCAACAAATGGTGGTGGCTCAACTGGCAGTTAGCATGTAGAAGAATGCAAATCAATCCATTCCTATCTCCTTGTACAAAGCTCAAGTCCAAGTGGATCAAGGACCTCCATATAAAACCAGATACACTGCAACTAATAGAAGAGAAAGTGGGGAAGAGCCTCGAGTACATGGACACAGGGGAAAATTTCCTGAACAGAACACCAATAGCTTCTGCTCTAAGATCAAGTATTGACAAATGGGACTGCATAAAATTACAAAGCTTCTGTAAGGCAAAGGACACTGTCCATAGGACAAAATGTCAACCAACAGATTGGGAAAAGGTCTTCATCAATTCTACATCTGATAGAGGGCTAATATTCAATATATACAAATAACTCAATAAGTCTAACTTATTGAGACAAATAACCCTATTAAAAGTAGGGTACAGAGCAAAACAAAGAATTTTCAACTGAGGAATACCGAATGGCTGAGAAGCACCTAAAGAAATATTCAACATCCTTAGTCTTCAGGGAAATGCAAATCAAAACAACCCTGAGATTCTACCTCACACCAGTCAGAATGGCTAAGATCAAAAACTCAGGTGACAGCAGATGCTGGAGAGGTTGTGGAGATAGAGGAACACTCCTTCTTTGCTGGTGGGACTACAAGCTGGTACAACCACTCTGGAAATCAGTTTGGCAGTTCCTCTGGAAATTGGACATAGTACTACCTGAGGACCCAGCTATACCACTTCTGGGCATATACCAAGAAGATGTTCCAACATGTTATAAGGACACATGCTCCACTAAGTTCATAGCAGCCTTATTTATAATAGCCAGAAACTGAGAAACAACCTAGATGTCCCTTAACAGAGAAATGGATACAGAAAATGTGGTACATCTACACAATGGAGTACTACTCAGCTATTAAAAACAATGAATTTATGAAATTCTTAGGGAAATGGATGGATCTGGAGAATATCATTCTGAGTGTGGTAACCCAATCACAAAAGAACACACACCGTATGCACTCACTGATAAGTGGATATTAGCCCAGAAGCTTGGAATATCCAAGATACAATCTACAACCACAAGAAAGTCAAAGAAGGAAGACCAAAGTATGATACTTTGATCCTTCTTAGAAGAACAAAATATCCATGGAAGGAGACAAAGTATGGAACAGAGCCTAAAGGAAGGACAATCCAGAGACTGCCTCACCTGGGAATCCTTCTCATATTCAATCTCCAAACCAGACACTATTGTGGGTGCCAGCAAGTGCTGACTGACAGGAGGCTCATATAGCTATCTCCTGAGAGGCTCTGACAGTACCTGACTAATACAGAAGTAGAGGCTCACAGCCATCCATTGGACTGAGTACAGGGTCCCCAGTGAAGGAGCTAGAGAAAGGACCCAAGGATCTGAAGGGTTTGCAACCCCTTAGTATGAACAACAATATGAACAAACTAGTACCCTCAGAGCTCCCAGGGACTAAAACTCCAACCAAAGAGTACACATGGTGGGACTAATGGCTCCAGTAGCATATGTATATCAGGGGATGGCCTAATAGGTCATCAATAGGAAGAGAGGCCCTTGGTCCTGTGAAGGATCTACGCCCCAGTGTAGGGGAATACCAGGGCCCAGAAGCAGGAAGGGATGGGTTGATGAGCAGGGGAAGGGGAGAGGGAACGTTTTTTTTTTTTTTTTTTTAGGAGGGGAAACTGGGAAAGAAGATATAATTTGAAATGTAAATAAAGAAAAATATCTAATAAAAAAGACATAAAAAGAATTCCTTTCCTAATACATAGGCTGTTGTTTTGTTGTATTAATAGGTTCCTTTGCCTTACAGAAGCTTTTTAGTTTATGAGGTCCCATTTATCCACTGATCTTTTTACCTATAGAGTCATGGGTGCTTTGCAATGTGTATGCTTAGCACCTACAGAGGCCAGAAGAGGACCCTGGAACTGGAGTTATAGATCATTGTGACTGTCATTGAGTTCTGGGAATTGAAAAGTGGTTCTCAGAATGGGTAGGAAAGAAAACTCAAGTGACAGCAGATGCTGGAGAGATTGTGGAGAAAGAGGAACATTACTTCATTGCTGGTGGGATT
>NW_022196906.1:71753386-71766523 GCF_008632895.1 Mastomys coucha | reverse complement strand
GGGAAACTGGGAATGGAGAAATTTACATGTAAATAAAGAAAATATCTAATAAAAAAAAAAAAGAAAAGTGGTTCTCTGGAAAAAACAGCATATTCTTTTAACCACACAGCCTTCCCTGCAGTCCCACAAACAGATATTGGTTCAAGGAGTTATATGGAAGTATTTTTTAATTGGATATTTTATTTATTTACATTTCAAATGTTATCCCCTTTCCTGGTTTCCCCTCTGGAATCCCCCTATCCCATCCTTCCTCCCCTACTTCTATGAGGGTGCTCACCCTCTTACTCCTGCCTCCCCACCCTGGCATTTCCCTAATCTGGGACATCGATCCTTCCGAGGTCCAAGGGACCACTCCTCCCATTGATGTCCGAGAAGGCCATCCTCTGTGACATATGCAGCTCGAGCCATGGGTCCCTCCATGTGTACTCTTCGGTTCGTGGTTTAGTTATAATGAAGTATTCTTAATGAAAACAATCATCAAAGACTGAAGGAGGCCATACTAGGCAGTATTCTAGTTGCTACCAAGCTCACAGAAAATTATCAATAGTGAATTCTGGAGGGTGGTATAATTTGCTTTTCATTGACCTTGAATAGAAGTTCAAAGATAATGGAATAATCCTTCGTAAAGCAGCTTATTTTCATTCTCAGGAAAGCATTTCAGCTATGAGCTATCAGATGGTCCTATCAAAGCAGTTAAAAACAAAATGACTTACATTCAAAAGGGAAATCTACATAGCACATAAAACTGTAGATTATGACTAAATAAAACTAGATTCAAAGGCACATAACTAGGAGATATTATAAATCACATATAAAGGTTTATTATGCTGAAGGGTAATTTTAAATAATGGGGATTTAATGATTTTAATTTTAAAGTTAATACATGTAATCCTCTTACTACTTAAGTACTTAGTACTTAAACAACCAATATGGCTTAAAGGTAAAGTTGACTTTAGGGTAAGGATAATAAAATAAGAGAGATGCATTCTAAAGTTGTTCCATTTGACAAAGAGTAGATGGTGAGAATTGACGTTTTTGGTTGGACCTTGGAATGAAGGAAAGTGAACTGGCTAAAGAAATATGCTAACTGGTGGTTCACACTTCACATGAAAAGTATACAGGGTGATAGAGAACATTTGATGAAGGCTGTTTCTGACCTGGGAATCTGAAATAGGAAATTTGGTCAAATACAATGTTACATGACTTTCATTTCCTGTGTTTTCTGTCAGGCTCATAGACAATTGTGCTTGGCAGTACACACTTGAGGTTAGGAGGAAACGTGCAACCATCTCTGCCTGGTTAAGCACGATTGGAAATGATGCACTCTACTTCTGAGATGAGACACTAGAAAACCATCAGCTATGCTGTAGCCCTTTTCTTCCTCTTTGGCAGGAAACAGAGAGGCCATATGTGAGCTGTTGAATCCCAGAATCAAAGTGCTGAGAACAATGCATCAATCCTCTCTTGGAGGGTATATGCTTTGGTCTGTTGCCCAGTTAAGAAAGGACCTTGTATGAATGAGGAATACACTTTATATGGCATGCTTTTAAACTTTGTTGTTATTGTTCCTAAAAAATAGGGTTAGCTTATCCTGATGTATACTGTTGCATAGAAGTAGTGTGTGTGTGTGTGTGTGTGTGTGTGTGTGTGTGTGTGTATAGGTACAGTATAAGTTTAGTTTAGGAACACCAAGTTCGAGATAACTAAGATGTAAAATGGACATTTTTAGAATATAGTTAAGAAATATGTATGATGACTTCAATCAAATACTAGACTAGAAATTAAGATTTTTACAACAATCAGAACCAATGCTAAGTCATATGGAAGATGACTACTAAACTGTTTAACAGAATATCTTATGGATGCCCTCAAAGAAGAACAAAGAAGTCACCCCACCATCATTAGCTATCTATGACTAGCTACCATTTTCCTTGTTGTGAAGTTTCAAACTCAAATCGGAAATTGTATTTGAAAAATTATCCAAGGAAGCCATCAGTCACACAAATGTAGAACAAGCCAATATACTATTATCAACAACTATAAAGTAACCTCAATGTCAATATTTTAGGAACAGAAAAGAAAATAGTTATTTGTTGATATAAAAATCACATGATTAAGCCAGACTTCATAATGGTACATATGTTGTACTGAGAAGACAAAGACGTATTAGAGTCAGTTATAATTTCAGCCTTTCTTAGGTAAGTATACCCTTGTGTGTGTATTCTTATTTAATAGTTAGCTGTTAGAGACTTAAATTGAAACTCTGAGTTCAGCAGGAAGACATCCAATCATGAAATTAACATTTTTTTTTTCTTTTTTTTTTGGAGACAGGGTTTCTCTGTATAGCCCTGGCTGTCCTGGAACTCACTCTGTAGACCAGGCTGGCCTCAAGCTCAGAAATTCACCTGGCTCTTCATCCCAAGTGTTGGGATTAAAGGCGTGTGCCACCACTGCCAGGCTTACATAACTTTGTAAACAAGGCTGAAAGAAAGAAGTTATTTGAACATGTCTAGCCTAGTATGGTCTGAAATGTTCATGTTTTTCACATAATAATCTAAGCGTATGTGAGTAGGGGTAAGTCCATACTGAACTGATATGTTATACAATCTATAACTAAGTTGCAAAGGTAAGAAAAGTTCGAAACCTCACATGAACTCCAAGAGGAATGCCCTGCAGGATAAAGCCAAACCCAGAGCCAAACTGGAGTCTCCTTGATTCTAAGTCTCCTCTGCTTCCGTCTTGTCCACATAGCTTTACATGGGATTGTTGTAGGTGAGGATTTCAATGATGTCATATAAAAATGTCTTTCCTTTCCTTTCCTTTCCTTTCCTTTCCTTTCCTTTCCTTTCCTTTCCTTTCCTTTCCTTTCCTTTCCTTTCCCTTCACTTTTCCCCTCCCTCCCCTTCCTTCCCCTTCTCTTCTCTCCTTTCCTTCTTCCCTTTCCTTCCCTCTCTCCCTTCAACCTTCCCTCCCTCCCTTCAGCCTTCCCTCCCTCCTTTCCTTCCTTCATTTCCCTTCCTCCCTCCTTCCCCTCCCTCCCTCCCCCACCCCCCTCCTTTCCTCCCTCCCTCCCTTCCTTCCTTCCTTCCTTCCTTCCTTCCTTCCTTCCTTCCTTCCTTATTTTTTTCTGTAACACTGAAGCATCTTAGAAAGCTATTAGTCTTTATCTTTTCTAATATGTGTATGTGTGTGTGTGTGTGTGTGTGTGTGTGTGTGTGTGAGAGAGAGAGAGAGAGAGAGAGAGAGAGAGAGAGAGAGAGATCATTAAAACAGTTTCCCTATTTCTCCTCTGATTTCAACTAGAACAATGCTAAAAACAACTTATTTCAAGCCAATGATGGTGCCATTCCTCCTGGTGGGGAAGGAAGATTGAAAACCTACCATCATTACAACACTACGCAGAAAGGTAACTGCTTCTGGTAAAACAAGGAACTCTGGTCCTGACCAGAGCCATCCACTATCTCAGCCCACATACATCTGTCTCATCCTGCCTCTCATCTCATCATGCTCATTCTGTTCTGATTAAACAGCATCTTTTGAATGACTTGTTATCATCTTTATGAGTAAATGGGAAATGAATACCCTGAGGATACTACTCATGAATATAGAGTCTCTTCACTTATACAAAGGAGATGCATGGTGCTGCTGAATAATAATAACCCACCAGAGATTAGAATTTAAGATTAGATAAGTTCTGCCTAATGCATTTATTATCTGAAGGAGAATGATAGGAAGGGGAGGCCAGAGCAAGAGAACGATTTAGAGGAAGTGGCAGATACTGACTGCCTATTATGCATCTGGTGCAGAACCTTTTAATCAGATACACTTTCAATTTATGGAGTCTCAGTAAGTGAACAAAATTATGCTGTAATTAAAATCACCCATCACCATTAGATATGGTTAGGACAGTGTTAGGGCATTTTACTTTTTGGTTTTCTAGACTCCCAGACAGGAAGCAGGCCATCTGTACCATTTTGGAGGTAATTTATTACCTCCATAGATAACCCTATATGCATGGTGAGTTGCAAGTGAGTGCCTGAATGACAAGGCTTATGGGATAGAAAGTGAAGGTAACTTGTATAAATTAGAGGATGTGAAAGTGGATAATTAAGTACAATTGTGGATGGTGACTCATCTTTCTCAGAAAATGAATCCAGCTTGTTATAATCAATCAAGGCCGGGGGAGGCCTGAGTCTATACCACTGGAATTGATAGGGAAAAGATGATGAGAGAGTGATTGACAAGTAAATCAGCTTGTGCTCCAATCTTTCAGCTGCCTGCACCTCGAGGGTCACTAATGATGTGAAGTGTTACTTCACTCTTCTTGCTGCTTCTGTCCCTAATTCCACAGGGAGAATTGGACATTATTCTGCATGTTCTTTTTAATTTCCCTGGAATAAAATATAGAGGTTGATTCCTTTGATTTGTTACAAGTTTGTTTTCCCAACCACACTGGCTGGTCCTTAAGTACAAGGAACAGGTTTCATCAACCTATGTATCCTCTGATTGAGCACAGCACCTGAGATACATTTGGGCTTTAATTCCTTGGGATGTGAGGGTATGAACTAACAGTTTATTATAGCATTTCCTACTGGATTCTAATCTGAAGTTATTGTGAAATCACAGGATTAGGAGTTTTGTAGTAAGATTATGAGTTTCTAAATGAAAAGTCTTTTAAGCAAGTAGAAGTACCAATGAACTACATTTTCAATAAAGTAACCATGCCAGTGGTAATTCTGTAGGCACAAAGCTGCTCAGTGTAAACATTTAAATCAATGAAGGGGTCAGTGATTGGTGACATTGAGTGCTGATTAGAATTGTTCATGCATAGATATCATTGGGAAACTTGAATTCATGTTATTTTTGTATATATGCTTCAAAAAGGCTTCCTAACTGAAAGAAGATATTTTATTTGACTTTAAGTCATTTATATGAAGTGTATCTGGGGATCTTAGTTTGTCATTTTCTCAGTCTCTGGATTTTAGAACACATGAATTTAATATCAGCCTTTCAAACTGACCTTTTGCAAGTACAGAAATTTCTGCATGTTTCCAACACGTTAACCTGTGTTGTTTTATTTAATCTCCAAAGCAGCTCTATTAGTTTTACATTACACTTTCCACTTTGCTACTTGAGGTAGGCAAATCTATTAGGATATAACTAACTTGATCAATGTCCCATGGCTAGTAATGAGGACTTGAATTAAAAGCTGAGGCCCATTCTATTATACCATGTTTCTCAAAAACGTACATATGAGATACATTGGAATTTTCATATCATTTGAAGAGAGAATCATGAAATATTTTAGTAGCACTCATGAAGTATTAAAATATATTTTCTTGCAGTTGACTTTTATAAACATACTTAGACCAACTTAGACCATTTAAATGTTTTGCTGACAGTCCTGGCTGACAACAGGTAACACCATTCTGTTTTACAGCTTTCAGTATCAACTGTATGCTGATAGCTTCCAAAGCTACACTCCAGCAAAGATATAAGCAAGTTTCTCATTAGACTGTTCCATCTGGACAAACCAGTGGAATGTCAAACCGGGTACATTGCAAACTGCACTCAATTTTGCTTTAAATTGCTTTTTCTAAGCTACTGACACCTACTATCTAGCCACTCATGCAAGAAAACTAAAATTCACTCCAGGTAACCACAGTGCCTTTTCTGTCAGATCCAAGTGACTTTCACAGTCCTTCGCTCCTTACTGTGTCTCTTCATTCTACAGTCAGTTCTCAAAGGAAGGTTATCGTTATTTTCACAAGTAATACATTATTTTCCCAGCTCCTCTTCTAACCCCCAGTCTTACCATTACAGATCCTACCCTCTATTTTGATGGCATGGCCATCTATTTAACACAGCAGTCTAGCCTTCTAGCAGGTATGTTGTTACACAGTGTAATCACAGCGCTTGGGAGTCTGAGATCAAGAGATTGTGAGTTCCCTGACAGATTGAGATATGTAACAAATTTTTATCCAAAGTAAATAAATAAATAAATATATTTTCCTTCCCCCTTTTAATATTATAATTACATTATATCTTTCCTGAACCCTTTTATATGCCCCTTCTTGTTCACTTTCAAACTCATAATCTTTTAAAATTAATTGTTTTAACCTGCAATATATATTCCTAAATACAATCTGCTTAGTCTATACAATGTTTATTGTATTTATATTTTCAGATATAACATTCATTTTTTGTTTACTTTGGGAGTTGTCATTTAATTACAACATTTCTCCCTTCTCTTTTCTCTCTCCAAGCCTTCCCATATATATCTCTCTCCTCTCCTTCAAATTCATGGCCTCTTTTTTATTGTTATTGTATTCATGTATGTATCCATGTATTCACATATTCTCAAATATAACGAGTTAAATCCATATGATGTTTCTTCTCTGTTTATTCGGGGATGGATTTTTGGCACTGAACAATCAATTTGTGTGTTCTTGTTTAGAGAGGACTACCTCTTCCACTCCTAGGTTATTCAGTTTCCATTTAGTTCTTCTGTAGGATTGAAGTCTGTGGGCTTTTCTCTGTGATGTTTGGCATGTTCATTGTTATCATTCTTGTTCAGCTCAGATTTGGCTGCTCATATTGGTGAGAATTTATAGGTATAGCTTCTAGTGTTACTAGGAGACATGATCTCATAGAAAACTCCCTGATTCTCTGTCTCTAGCAATCTTTCTGCACCCACTTACACAGTGTTTCCTGAGTTTTTGGTATGGAAGTGTTTTGTAGAAGCATCCATTGGGACTGGGCTCTGTAACTCTGCATTTAAATATGTTGTGGTTTTCTGCAGTGGTCTCCAACTGCTTCGAAGAGAAAGTTCCTTGATGAGGGGTCAGACTTCATGAATCTGTGGATATAAGGAGAAATGTTTGTAGATTATTGTTAGGAATTATTCTACTTTCATAAACTAGTGGTTATAGATTCTCTGCCAATAACAATGATTTCGCTAGCAATGAATGGTTATCTAGGTTTCTAGTATCAGGCATGATTCCTCTTGTTGAATTAGATAGGAATTGATGACTGCCTAGACGTGTGTGCCTCTATTGCACCCATAGTGTTATCATGACATGCTGGTCATTGATATGGTTCATAGACATCATAGCTAGGTAGGACTGTTGGTGTCTTCCCTCTTTGGAGGCTTGCATGGTGTCTTCTGGTATCATAAAAGCTAGTCCTTAGGGAGGGGGGCATTCAGATCAGTTCCAGCTGAGGGATCTCTGGGCCCTGTTTTTGAAGTATATCATATCTTTAACAGTAGGGACTTACTTTCTCTCTCTGGCAAATAACCAAGGACAATAGCAATAGACTACATGTTGGGCAGTCTCTTAGTCACTTCTGTTTAACAACTCTGTCTGGTGTTGTGGTTTGTGTTAGGTGTTTTTGGCTCTTGGATGGACGACTATCAAGGGCTGATATTTTAAATACATCATTTTGACCTTATTCTTGTCTTGTTACAAAATTGTGGTAATTTTCTGTCTTGTGAAGTCTTTGTTTAGGGGCAGAGGGAGTTTTGGGTGAGTTAGGGTAGATACGTTTAAGATACATTGTGTGGATGAAATTGTTAAAGAATAAGCACAAAATTTAAAAGAAATGGAATTTTTTTAGCTACAGTCTACTAAATTCTCTGCTGACTAAAAAAGAGAAAAAGAGGATGTTTTAAGAGAACATTGTCATTTACAGAGTTAAGTAAAAGTTGAAAGTGTGTAAGTCATGATCAAGTTTGGCACTGTTGTATCTGAATGATCAACACTACTATTTATGTAGTCAGTATCCTCTGAGACCTGAGTGAGTAGAGAGAGGGCCTAGTTTACCACGGGGTATGAAACCTCTAAGAGGTGGTAGAGATGCATTCCTGTGCTTCACAGTCCCTCTAGAACTTCAGTATAGAAGCAGAATCAATGGATCCTCCTGGGAAACTATGAGTTGTCACACAGAACATGAGAGTGACAGTACAACTAAGCATATCTTCCTGACTTTTAAAGTCCCCAGCATTCGTACTGCATGTCATTCAAGATACAGTTAAGTGACCAATCAATTCTGTAGGTGTGCTGTATGCTGTATTCTTTTTCTTGGCCTACAAATTGCATGGCAAATAGCTTCATGTGTAATATTATTTGGTGTTATTTTCCTTATATACACCAGAAGAGCTTCCCAGCATCTCTCTCTGTGCCCTTGTGGAAACATTTTACATGCCCCAGAAATAAAACTTAAGGGGGGGCATTGAAATGGTTTCTTAACAGGTTTACTTTCTGGGTATCCTGGGTTTGTCTTTAAGGATGATGATCATTAATCCATATACCATTACATGGTATGGTATTTTGAACTTGTTTGAAATTAACCATTTTTTTCCCTGCATTTGCTGGGAGCCCACCACAGGGCCTTTTGAACACCAGGCACATGCTCTACTTAATGAGCTACATCCTCATTGCCCAACATTTTTTGAGTAAAACTGAATGACTAATATTTACCTTCTTCAAAGCATTATAACACTGGAAGTGCTGGGTATGTTTAGTTTGAGATATCAGGCTTATTTCTTCTTTTCGAGTGCTTCTTGTAAAGTGAAGTACTAATTAAACAGTTTTGTTTTTTTCTTTACTTCTAGAATTAATGCCTTTGCTTTCTCTATTACTTCCAGTTCCAATACACTAAAATGCAAGTTCTGAAGTGAAACTTTGTTCTGACTCATATGTGCAGCCTTTTCTCTCCTGTCCTTTGTCTTTGCTATCTCATTTCCTTTGTGGATTTCCCTTCATTTTCTTTTTCATTTTTGGCTTCTTTGGAGGATTTGTAATTATGGAATTTGAAAAACCACTTCATAGTCTACAATGAAGCAGAGGGTGGAAAACAATGTTTCTCCAGTAGGCCTTTCATCAAAAGCAGGAACCCTGGAACAAGGTGAGGCAAGACTTCTATGAGAGTCTCTCTTTCTTCCAGGCTCAGAAGAATGAGTCATATTGGTCTATTAGAAGTTTCTGTGTAGATGATCTAGATTGTCTACATATGCAGTTTTACAAATCATCATAGTGTACAGCTATGTGAGGGTACATAAATGGAAAAAGATGTTGAAAAAACAGGAGGAACATAGTACCCGAAGCATCCATCTAACAGTAATGAGATAATAGAAGTCTATGAACAAGACTGCAAAAAATCTCAGACCTCAACCAGCATCCAGAATTGCAGTGTAAGATCCCCTTTTCCATTAGATGAGTCTGTGAAGTTTTCAATATTTTTATTAGCATTATATAATTAGATACCAGATTTACATTAGTGATCATAATTCTGCACAAGAAAATTCTTTCAACACTTGAACACTTTTATAATATGCAATTAGCCAATTAGCAAAACTCATTATCCTTGCCTTGATCTCTACCTCTGCCACCCCCCTCCACCATATTCTCTCTTCTTCAAAGATCACACTGGCTTGGAGAAAGACATGGAATAATTTTTTTTCTGATGCCATGGGTGGAAGCCAGGCTTCAGACAAGAGACTCAGGTGACTGTTTAGACTGAAGAACAGATAGGGCAGCAAGATGTTCTCTGAGCAAATATTTCTTGTGACCTTGACTTGTCTCTTGATCCCTAGCTTATAAAACTAAATATATACCATAAACACTAAAATATGAATGACAGTAATAACCTCTATTATTAAAGAGCTGCAAAGATCATATGTGATCACGTACTATTATGTTTTCTTTAGTCACTAAAATTCTTCATTCTAAAAGATGGAGTCAACTCTGTGGAGGAGAAATAGGCCACCTCAATACTGAGTTGAAGAGTCAACATGTTAAGAAAGATCTCTTCACTTGCAAGTATTTAGGTATATTTCCAGGCCAACCAGTCTTTACCAATTCATAATCCATCCTAGACCTCTTGTCAAGATAAAGGTGAAGCCCACCACCATGCTGAGGTGAGTCCATGTTACCTAGTCTCCCTTACTGAGAAACACTTCCAATCAGTGAAAAATGTTTACCTAGTAAACGAGTACTGATAGGATATAAGTCACTCAGGTATGTTATTTCAGCAAGTCCACCTTTCTGTCTTATCTCCCCCCCCCCCAACTCATTCCTAACCCTTTGCCTCACATTGAAAAAGCCCTATCAACCCCTAAAAAAACCCCACAGATAACAGGTGGTTCTCCCTGGAAATACATACTATTTCATTAGTCACATTCAAGGTGAAACCACTTGTTGCAGGTCTTCTTGCTAGAGCTTTACAGAAGCTCAAACTGAAAATAAGCACTCTATAGACTCTGTGCATACCAGGATGCTTAGCATTGACCCTATCTACTGCTCACTAAGTAAACGTGAACAGCATCTCCTGAGCTAGAGAACATGAAAATTTTCACAGACTCTCCCTAACTCCTACCAATGAAATCACACTCTACTGGGAACTACTAGCTTAAGGGAGTCCAGCCCTAGTAGAATGTGTATCACATAGGACATTTTTGGCATGGGGTTCCTCTCACAAAATTTAAAGCATTTTTTAGAGGTCATATAATAGGTAAAATAAGATCTTATCAGAAGTACTAGTATAGGTATTTACTAGACATTGATAAACGAAGGTATTTAATAAAATGCCATAAGCAAGTACATTAAGATAATTATGTCCATTCTACTCTACAGAGCTTCCCATGGGAATTGATATTCCCATGGGTATTGATATTGATCCCAAAGAGAACCTTTCCACATGATGGCAGCACATGGTATTTAAAGACCAATTTTTTTAGGGCATTGCTTGAGATCTGCTTCTGAAAAGCTCCCTAACATTGGTGTGTGTCAACCTTTGAAAAACATATTCTATGATTTCACCAATAAGTAGGATATATATATATATCATATATATATTATATATATGATATATATATATTACACACACACACACACACACACACACAGACACACAATGCATGGATGTAGAAGGAAGACCATATAGAAAGAGGAAATGGAACCTCAGGAAGGTGAGTGGAGAAAAGGGGGAATTGGAGAGTAAAGATAATACAAGTACATGATAATCATACATGGGCTTATGATAATGAAATCCACTAAGAAAAAATTAATTCATGGATTAAATATTATGGAAGAAATAATTTAATACTGTGTTAAAATAAAAAGGAAAATAAGTGCAGAAAGACAGATGTTTCTCAAGAGAATACACACAAGTAGTTAATATGTTCAGAAAATACATTTAAAGTTATTGTCATGAAAACGATAGTAAAGACTTGAGTCATCTCATATCTGTTAAAATGGCTATGATCAAAAGGATGAAAATATAGCAAATATTTGTGATGATATGGAGAAAAGGGGAACTGTATGCTGTTGGTAGAAATGTGAATGAATTTAGCTATTTTGGGAAACAAAGTACAGGTCCTTCAATATAAGAATCACTGGCGTGATTTGATTCTACTGATATTAGCAAGGACCTCCTCATATATGACAAGAGATAGGGTAGTGATACCAAGATGATAAAGAATCTTTTAAGCATATGGAAAGAATTACACTTGTTCTTACCTGAGAGTTTACTATTCAAGGGAAGTGTCGTAATGAGGAAGAGAATGATAAATCAAAGGCAGATCAAGGTCAGGGAATATATTGATGATAGTTCTAAGTTATGAAATAGTGACCAAGAGGAAGAACCCTTGTTTTATAGGAAAACAACCGTGGAATATATAAGTAAATAGTGATCCACAGGCCACAGAGCCAGTAAACTGCTTGGGGATGGAAGTCCAGGTCTCTGCTTTCTAAGGTAGATCCTTTTCAACAGTTCACCTAGCCACCCTTGCTGATTCATTTCCTTCTGGTTATTTATCCCACAAAGGCAGTTACTGTAGTTAATGAATAAATACAGTCTGGCAAGATCCACTGTCAATGCGTAGCTTCACAGAATACCAGACATCTTGACCTCTGAGTGTGCCTTACAGCTCCCTCCCCCCGCAGCTGCATAGCAGGAAGACTTGACTTTTCTTGGCTGCAAATGCTTCCCAGAGTGTTCAGTTCCCCCATTAACTCTAGGTAGAGACCGGGGTTGGGAGAAGCAAGGTCAAAGTCAGAGTATTCTTGCTGACTAGGGCTTTGGCAAGCTAAAACACTGAAATGCCTGTGGTAGGTAAATGAGGTACAGAGGAGAGATGAAACCAGCCTGACAGAGTGTGAGTGAG
Source organism: Mastomys coucha (assembly GCF_008632895.1). Taxonomy (NCBI): domain Eukaryota; kingdom Metazoa; phylum Chordata; class Mammalia; order Rodentia; family Muridae; genus Mastomys; species Mastomys coucha. The sequence goes on along the minus strand of NW_022196906.1, from coordinate 71,754,357 downwards.
TCAGAGGAACTGCTGTCCATGGGACAGTTCCCAGCAGGTGACATCGGAGGAGCCTGGGGTTAGTTACCATGCAAGCAGGTGAAATGAGTAATCATATTTTTGGCTTTTGAATTTCCTGCACCTGGCAGTGCTTTTATAGCCATGTTTTGGGACATAACTATACAAGGGGCCTAGATTTTCTGAAGGACAAGCAATACTCCATGTATCATTTCTACTTAAGATCTTAGATAGTTTTTGTTTGTTTGTTGTTTTCTTTGATGATCACATAAACTTTGTAACATTGTATGAGATGTACATTTTTTTAAATTTTAGATAAATTATAATAGTCTATTTCTAACACTTGTATTATCTTGTGCAAACACTGAAAGTTTTTTGGTTAATGTTTAACTATAAGAGGCTCAAGTAAAGAATGAGTCTCAAGGTCCAGGCTGAGGTATCCTGATGATTACTGATCAGGCTTCAAGGAAAAAAAAGTCCCAAGACTAAAAGAATCGGGTAGAGCTGAAAGAGGAAGCTGAACCGACAAACAATAATGTGGACCGGATATAAGATCTTAATCTTCTTTCTGACGACAGACATCTGGGCCGAGACTCATTTTTTATCTCAAGGAGAAGTGGACCCAGGGCCGAGTTTCACTAGAAATCGCACCATTTTTGAAGGTACTCGGCACAAAAGGGCCATTTTCCACGGGGAATACTGTAGGCGCTTTGGCTGCTGTGAAGCTAGAGATGACGCCTGTGTCACTCAGTTCTATGAGGCCAATGCGCTGTGTTACTGTGACAGCTTCTGTGAACGGGACACTTCTGATTGCTGTCCTGATTACAAGTCATTCTGCCATGAAGAGAAAGAAAGGCCTCCTCTCCAAGAGCCTTTAGACCCGGAAGGTAGGCTTTGGCAATGTGTTTGAACGTTATCCTAGTCATCAGATCTGACAATCTCCTCTCCTCCTCTCCTCCTCTCCTCCTCTCCTC
>NW_022196906.1:71750762-71752627 GCF_008632895.1 Mastomys coucha | reverse complement strand
GCATTCCCCTACACTGGGGCATAGAACCTTCACAGGACCAAGGGCCTCTCCTCCCACTGATGACCGACATGGCAATCCTCTGCTACATATGCAGCTGGAGCCATGTGTACTCTTTTGTTAGTGGTTTAGTCCCCTGGTAGCTCTGGGGTACTAGTTAGTTCACATTGTTGTTCCTCCTATGGGGCTTCCAACCCTTTCAGCTCCTTAGGTCCTTTCTTTAGCTCCTCCATTGGGAGCCCTGTGCTCATCAGAAGATGGCACATTGGAGTAGGGTGAAGTATCTAAGATGTGTAGATGTGTAACAGTAGAGTCCAAGACTTCCCACTCTCAGCAGACTCTCAAGCTCAGTCAGTGCCACCTTGAAGCTCTTAATAATTTGTAAGCTATGGGTTCCAATTCTAACTTTTGGCTCTGCTGCTCAATATATGTATGCTTCAGATTTTAAGTGGTATGGAAAGATGAAGAAACAAGGTAGCATGGGCAAGCCTTGCAGCAATCACTCTCAGATGGTGAAAAAGCAAAAACTTTGAAAGACACAGTCTTACCTTAGAGGTTCTTAGAAAAGTTAATGACATTCAGGGGGCAATAATTGTGACAAGGATATATTCACTTGGCGTTGGAACTGAGTTCTAAGAAATGAGTGGGTGATCTAGAGGATAAGTCGGGTGGGCTGCATTTATCTCCAGAGGGTATGTAATATGTGCATGATGACTTTGTAAGAAGCTGTACATTCTGGACTGAGATTCAGTAATTAGGCAGGAGTGAGGGAAAGTCCCCATAAGGCCTTGGGTATTGTACCAAGGACACATGCCTCATATTGCATACTACCTGTCTATAAATGTGTGTCTGGTCCTAGAGACAATGTTTTTGCAAAATGAAATATGTTATTTCTCCTCTATATCATCTTTGGGCAGAGAGAATTGAGTTAATTAAAGTCCATTTAGGAGTCAATCTATCTAATATGTCATTATAAACCATGTAGGATAATTTTATATATCTGAATTATTAAATTTTTTAAGTACCTCTACTAAAGACAAGTTTCATTCTTACTCTGTTCAGACAGATGATGCTTTAGGTCTCTCTCTGTCTTCGTGCATGTCCAGACCTCTGTGATTGTCCCTTGACTTCCCTTTCTGTTCTCTCCATGATGAATGGGTATCGGCAACCACAGAAAGTCCAAGGTGGAGAGTCTCCTACACAGCCTCCCTGAGAACAATCAGACTTTGTTTATGTACAGTCCAATTTTTGTGTGTTACAAAGTGGCATGAGTAAAATTTTTATTACTTTTTTAGTGTATATATCTAAAGTTTACCCATAGTAACCAAATTCATAGTGAAATTTAGGTACTATATATTTATAACTTTTTAAAAGTTAATTGAATGTTAATAACTGCCTTTACTGAAAATCATTTCATTTTGTTCTATTCCATCTTATAAAATAATAATGTTTAAAAATGCATTGGCCTCAACATCCTAAACTAATTCATTTTTATATAAATTATCCTTTTACAGTGTCATACATATACATAAATGTATTTTGCTCATCTCCTCCCTCAATTAACCTCCTATTTACTTTCCCCCATCATGGAATCTCTTCTTCCCATCAAATCCCTCTCCTATTTTCATGTGTGTGTGTGCGCCCACTGTATTTAGTTAAAGTTGCCTGTGTGAGTCTGAGTTGGGGTTAACTACTGGGGCAAGGGTTACTTACTAGTTGCTGCATCATTGGGAGGAGTATGACTTCTCAGTCCTGGGTAGACATTAAAGTCTATAGCTTTCAAGGAGAACTGGGGCCTCATATGCCCCTCTCCATTCTGGGATAGACGTTTCATGGGTCCAGTCTTTTTTTTTTTTTTTTTTTTTTTT
>NW_022196906.1:71695225-71742275 GCF_008632895.1 Mastomys coucha | reverse complement strand
AGGTGGCTGCTTCAGGCTTAGGAACTCACCAGAGAGGGGATGGCGGCTCTCACTGGAGGCTCCGGGTCTCTGGGGGCAGATTCTCCACGTGCAAGGGAGAGGTGGCTAAGGTCCCTGATCCACCTCTTTTAGTTGGAAGCTGAGAGGATCCGGTCCCTGCTGCCAGGCGGCTCCCTTGCGACTCTTTGAGCCTTTGCCTCCCCAGGTGGGTTCTCCAGGCTTAGGAACTCACCAGAGAGGGGATGGAGGCTCTCACTGGAGGCTCCGGGTCCTGGCGGGTCTCTGGGGGCAGATTCGGAGAGAGGATGGCGGCGGCTCTCACTGCCATGGGTCCAGTCTTGAATGGGTCTCATATAGCTACTGCTTCTGTTAGTTTATGGGTACAAGGACCATGCCATGTCCAGCAGACAGCATTGCATAGGACTCCTTTGCATCCTCTGGTTCTTATATGTTCCCACCCCCTCTTTGCATATCTTCTCCTGTAACTGTGTGACAACAAGAACAACAAAGAAACAAACACTGGAGATTCCTATGAAAGGGACATGCAATGTTGTAAACTGAATACTGCTACCTGGCTCTTCAGATTGTCTATCCCAGGCTGGCATTGAATGCAATTCATTTATACAACGTTTTTAATGCCTTGTGCTGTAACCTTTCCTTAGGTGAACAGTGAAAACTGGCTTTCTCCCCAGTTACTGATGGGTTTGAGCTTCTCTTCCTATCTCATGTTGGGCTTTCTTCTCTTGATTGGCTTTTGACCACCCACAGCTTTCTACTTTTTCTTAACATCTAGAACAGTCAGTTTACTTATTTGTTTACTTTTTTTCTTTCTAGGATGACAGGATAGGTACTTAGTCCTTTAAAATGAGTGAGCTTGTTACTTAAAACAAGCTAAGACTATGGGAATAATTGCTTAGATTTTTAAATTTATTTAAATTAAATTTACTTTTGAATTGACACAAAACAAACTAAGTTTCAAGGGTACAATGTGATGTGTTAGTACACATGTGTATTGTATAATATTTATGGTTAAAACATTCAAAAGCCTTTGTTCTACAGAGTGTGACTCTCAGGTACATTGTTTTTGTCTGATGTCACCCTGCTATTCAATAGGACATTAGGACTTCCTGCTCCTATGTATTTTGACATATTAGTATTTATCAACCATCTGTGTCTCACTGGTCCTATTCTTCCAGGTCTCTGGTAACCACCAGAAGATCTGCCTTGATAGCACTGCCCTTGTAACGTTTGATGTTCTATCAAACAGTATGAACTCTGTATCCTCTTACTATATGAAGACGTCTTTAGATAAAAGAATATTTTTCTCTATAGTAGCCATATATTATGTAAATCCAAGATTTGCACTATTGGGGATTAAATTCAGCACTTAGGCATGCTAGGTGAGCACTCTAGCATTGAGCTCTAGACTCAGCACTTAGGCATGCTAGGTGAGCACTCTAGCATTGAGCTCTAGACTCAGCACTTAGGCATGCTAGGTGAGCACTCTAGCATTGAGCTCTAGACTCAGCACTTAGGCATGCTAGGTGAGCACTCTAGCATTGAGCTCTAGACTCAGCACTTAGGCATGCTAGGTGAGCACTCTAGCATTGAGCTCTAGACTCAGCACTTAGGCATGCTAGGTGAGCACTCTAACATTGAGCTCTAGACTCAGCACTTAGGCATGCTAGGTGAGCACTCTAGCATTGAGCTCTAGACTCAGTATTGTGTTTAGAGTTAGTTCTTTCTATTTTAGACAAATGCTATATTTTTATGATTTTTCAGATACTACCTGGGAAATTTTCCCAATTCTCTTTTTAGAAATAATAATAATGCAATTAAATATTGTAGTGAGGAAAAATATACAATAAACTTTATGAATAATTGGGAAATTTGCATTTCTTTAAGACTAGCAACAGGCCATGTAAATGTATTATCTTCACAATGACTAAATACGAAGGTCTCTGTTAATGCTTTTAAAAATATGTGAAACTAACTGAAGGGGTGAAGCTCTCATTATTGAGGTCAATGTAATTATGTCCCACTAATATGGATTACACTTGAAATCAATGATTTCACTATGGAATGCAAACTATTAGTAACCCTTTTGGAGCTGGAAGGCTTGGCGAAGCTGAGTCTTTCTCCGGGAGGTGAGTGTAGTTGTCACCCTCTGGGAATATAAGTAGTTTCCACTCAAACATACTCCATATCCCCTATTTCTTACTTGACTTTCTTTTTAAAACTTTATGCAAAGGCATCTATAGGCTCTTTGAGTAGAAGTTTTGGCAGTATCCAAAACCCAACTTGCATAACTGTTGTCCTGGGACACTACCTTATGTATTTTAGATTTGGAAGACAGAAATTGCTATAAAGGAGAAAAAAGGGTCAGAGTTGCCTTTGTAGTTTGATTCACCTATTCTACATACTGAAATTATTGTTAAAGGAACTATTAAGGTCAAATTACACAATAATCTATACTAATAACTCAATGATAATAGTTGGACATTGTACAGAGCTTACACCCAAGATGAGTCAGAGGTAATATCCTTTTTGTAAATATTGTTCTTCATACAGCATGTTTGAGTGTTGTAGACAGGAGAAATTCACTTACCACTTACCACACACAGTAGATGCTTAACAGACCTTTCTTAAGTATTATATTTGCTACCAGCCCATTAATCCTTCTATTCCTCTCCCTAGGCACTAATACTATCGAGTACTTACTATTGCATGAAAGGCTGTTCCAAGTATTCTTCAGGCTTTAATATGTCAATTATTTGGTGTCCCATTGTTTAATAGGGTAGCTACTTTGTATGGATTGTACAGACAGCTACCGAGAGTGCATGGTGCTTATTGCCTGTGTTGTATTATAGCACATGAAGACTTCTAAGGACCTTACTAAATATTGATTCAGTTAGTATTGGGTTGATTCCCAGAAAGTTTTCATGTTTTTTGAATGATAAATTAAACAATAATCTTATTTCTGTATTTTATAGAATAAATACATTTTAAAATTATTTCTTGTATTTTTTGAGAGCATAATACAATAATATCTATTACCTCTTAAGTTTCTTTTATTCAAACTCTTCTATGTTTCTCTCTTTGCTCTTGTTCAAATTCATGATCTCCTTTATCATTACTTGCTTATCTCTCTCTCTTATTTATATCATCTATATGTATCTACATGTATATGTATTTAGGAATATATTTCAAAATAAATAAATGTAAGTCTGTATAATTCTACTTTAACGTATATGTTTTCAGGGCTGACCAATTTGGTATTCCCCGGGGAAGAGTGTTTCTCTTTCTCTCAGTATTCCTTTGTTGCCTATAGTTCTTTGTGTAGGGTTGAGGCCTCATGGACTTTTCCCTGTCCATGTTAGCAAACCTATTTGGATCATTCTTGTTAAGCCCATGTTCGGGCAGTGGTGTTGATCAGACTTTGTGTGTGTAGCTTCTAACATTTCTATGGCAAACTCCATAATCCTTTGGCTCCTATAGTCTTATGTCCATTCTTCACAATAGTCCCTGAGGGTTAGGTGCAGGAGTTATGTTGTAGATGTAATTGGAACTGAGTATCTCAAATCTGTATGTTAATCAGTTTTAGTTCTCTGTGATGGTGTCTGTTTCAAGAGACATTTCCTAAATGGGGAGGGAAGACCCACCATATCTTTGAGTGTAAAAACAAATATAGTTAGAGATTATATTCATTTAGTAAAGTGGTGGTTGTGGGTTCTCCTTCAAGTTCCACTCCTATAAAATATTGGTTCTAATAGTATTGGGTTGATATCTAGAAATTTTTTACATTTTTAATGCCATATTCACCAAGTAATAATTTTATTTTGATATACTTTAAACATTGTATTTATTTTTGAGATTTTAATATAATTACAACCCTTCTCCATTCCAAATACTTCTCCATTCCCTTTCCTCCCTCTAAACCTTCCATATATCCCTTCCTGCTTCTTTCAATTCATGGACTTTTACCATTAGTTGTTAGTGTATTTTTATCTATCTATCTATCTATCTATCTATCTATCTATCTATCTATCTATTGATCATCTATCTATATCTCTCTATCATCTATCAATTTATCTACTACCTATCATCATCTATCTATAAATATAAGCTTCTCAGTGCTTATAATGTTTTTCGTACTTATGATTTTAGAGCTAATCATTTGGCACTGGAGAGACGGCTGTTTGCTCTTGGGTAAGGGACGACCACCTCTCTCAGCTCTCCTCTGTTGCCTAGCCTTCGTTGTCTATAAAAATTTAAAGAATAAACACATTTTAAGAGTCATCTTTTGTCATGCTGGAAGTCATTATTAAAATGTATTTATAGAGTAGTGAGCTGTAATTTTCCAAATTTCAATAGGTAATGCTTACATCATTTTCCAAGGCAACATCTTGACAGAAGCTGTCGGTGGTATTTAAAGCTTGTAGTTTATCTCTCCATGAAGTAAGCATTGATGTGCTAATAAAAGAGAACTATAAAGCCTCTCATCTTGAGATGACTATGGTCTATATAAGTAAGAAAAATTTAGCATATAAAACAGAACAATTGTAAATGAGTAGGAATCTCATGTACCTTTATGGACAATGGTCTCTAAAAAATTAAGAATCATGTAAAAGCATGATTACCTAGATACTTGCCTTTTTAAAATGTAAGTCATAATTTCAATGAGAGGTAATTATCTTCTACGCTGAGATAGGACTTTGCTTTGTTTCACAAGCTAGGCTTGACTGATTGGACTCAGTTCAGTCTCTTGCCTCCACTTTCTGATTATTAGGGATCCAGCTGTCTTACATATTAGAATTATATCATCTTGTATATTAGTATTATAAAATAAGATGACTCAGTTTCATTGACAAAGTAGATGGGGTTTCATCTCAAAACCCAAGCTGGACTGGACCTTACTGTGTAGTCCAGAGCTGCCTTAAACTCACAGTAAGCTTCCTACTTCATCCTCTCTCCTACTTTGGGTGATTACAGGTGTCAGCCTCATACTGCTGACGCCAACAGCTACACTGCTGTCAACATGCTAAAGTATTTGCTCATTCAAAACATATAGTTCATTGTGAAAAGTGATTTTTATCTCCTCAACATTCAGTTTTGCTCGAGAGGGAATATTGTAAAGATTTCAACAGTGTTATATTTTAGGTAGAATTTATGTTCCAGGGATAGCTTTCAGACCATTTATTATGGATAGAAGCAATTACTCATTTTAGTAACAAAAATTCACATTAGACTATAATTGCTTTCAAGAAAGATAAGTTTTCCTCTTTTTCTTGACGTACCTGGAGAAATAATTTGTTGAGAGAGTACTGCATGAAATTGAATAAATGTATAAAATTAACTAAAAGAAAAGAAAATAATATATTATTTCCACTATTTTCTAGACAAAGCAGCTTTGCTCTCTGATGCTAAATGTTTACTTAGTGACTGTAAGTTTTATGTGACCTAGTTATATGGCTGGTTCTATTTCTGCCATGACAACTGTTTAAATGGAAACCTTGAAATTCTACATTATCTTAAGGATTAAAGATAAATATTTCAATTTTTATAAGGTAAAAGTAGAACTTGCATTAGCTAGATCCCTTCCTTCTTTATGTGCAACACCATATCCTATGACAACTTCTAGTAACTTGAGAATTTCAAATGTTAAATAGAAAAAAAAATCAGTGATAGACTTTAAAATACAAATAACATGGAGACTATAGGTACATACATACACACATACATACATACATACATACATGTGTATACACACACAAGTGTGCATACATGTGTGTCAGTGACATATGTGTATATATGTGGATCACTGACATATTTGAATTTTTGGGTTGTATGAGTTCCTTGGTCCCTTGTCAATCTCCTTAACCATATTCAAATGAAGATCAATTACAATGAATTTTTCAAATTTCCCTACACATATGAGTCAACCCCCAAAATACATTGGTTAAGAAAAGCTCTGTAATCTCCATGAAATTTCAAGTCTCTGTGCTATTAGGAATTCATTTCTTTAAGAAAAAAAAGAAATATACTGGAGGAATATGTGGTACTATTACAGAGGTTGGGTACCCTTACATTAGGTATCAAATTGGCAAATCTTAAATGCTGTCACAGTGTGCAGGATAAAGATCAATCTGAGAGGACTGGGTCTGTGATTGTATATGATTTGCCCTGAAGAAATAATAGATAAATATGAACCATGGTGTGAGAGATACAGTGTGACTCTGGAACATTTTAGCTACCCACCTAAACTGAATACTATTAAACTTAACCAGTATGAATGTTTTAGACCTACTGTGTTTAGTATCAAGTTGCTAATTTTACCCTCCAAAATCAAGTTTTCTCTTCACTATGCTAATTCTGGTGCTGAAAGCATGCAAAGCCACCACCCTCAAGCCTGGCATCTTAGAATGCATGCTAGTGCACACCCCTAGGGTGAGGAGTCCTGATTACAGCAAGTGACAATCTCTCCTACAGTGCAGCTTCAGCCTGCACAGATATTTATAACACACTGTGATGAAGTATTTTTTAAAAAATCACATGCATCATGTTATTATTTTTTTCTTGAAGCAACAGGACCAACTATTCCCCTCTCCAAGTAATTAATTTGCCTAATTCTAAAAGCTGTTAAAGTCATAAAACTTCCTTAATTTCAATAGTCATTAGATTTACTTTTAATTTAATGTAGTGCTTTTTACAAAACTGTTGTATGGATAAAAAATTTGGTGAACTCACTCAAAGATACTTCATACACATTTTCTGAAAAAAAAAAAAGGAATTGTTTTAGGTCTCCATCATCCAAGTATTAGCTTCATCATCTTAGTTCCATTTTGGTCTCAGCTTCAGTTGAACTGAACCTTTCTTAGGAGCTTGGAATCCTGTATTTCTTGTCAGCTCAATTCTTCTTTCCTGTTACAATATTCTCTCTCTCTCTCTCTCTCTCTCTCTCTCTCTCTCTCTCTCTCTCTCTCTCCTCTCCCTCTCAAGTCCCCCATCAATTTTCTAAATGTAATTTTCAAATATTTTAACTAAAAATTAAAAAGACCTTTCCTTGACTTTGTTCTTAAGTTCTACCTTATTTTTCCTTTGTCCATTTATTAGCAAAATATCTTAAAGAAAAAAATTGCTTTCTTTCTTTCAAGTTGCTCATCACCTCATACCCAAGGGATTACACTCTTTGCTACTTTACTGATCCTTTCTCGATAAGCCCATTGGTGACTTCTCCAACATTGGATGTGATGTCCCAATTTCTGCTTTCTTGCTCTTGATCTCTGTCTAATAGTGTAAATGACTAGCTGTACTTGTTTGTTTCCCATTGCTTGATGAACATTGATAAACAGCATGAAAACAGGAGCTTGGAGAGGAGAGGATGCATTTCACTTGATAGTTTATAATCACTCATCCCAGGAGGTCAGAGCAGGCATTTAAGGGTGAGTCCTGGAGGTAGAGACTAAAACAGAAGGCATGGAGAAGGGCTGCTTGCGGTCTTGGTTCTCATGGGTTTTTCAGTTCGATTTCTTAGGCCACCTGCCTAGGGATGTTACTGCTCACAGTGATTGGGTTTGGCCCTCCCACATAAATATTTAACCAAAAATGTCTCACAGACACACCCACATGCTACTCTTATGGAGTCATTTTCCCAATTGAGCTGACCCAGGATGTGTCAAGTGAACAACAACAACAACAACAACAACAACAACAACAACAACAAAAACCCATCAAACCTGCCATTTTGCTCTTATGAAATTCTTTTCTTTTTGATTCAATTTCTGTTGAATTTCCTGCCTCCTTACAAGTCATTCATTCCTGAGTCTTCCGAATGTTTCTTATCTGGAGTGCTTTGAACTCACTCATGGACAACTTTTCTTGCCTAACCACACTACTGCAATAGACACGTTGTCTCGGGTTTTAAGAAATACGTAATGTATATCAGTACCTCCATTTAGATGCTTAGCCTAGATTTAACATAAAATGTACAAAGCAGAATGGAAGCCTTTCTTTGTGTTAAGTAAGTACTTAACTACTGATACAAACCTCCAGCCTTAGAATTCTTTATCTGTTGGCACTGCTATTACCCCAGTAATAAATATTACTCATTATTAAATAATATTAAATATACCTCATTATTAAAACTACTTCATTTGTGGAGTAATTAAATAATAAACTCAATTTAAAGTTAAATCTCCCCTTTACTTGAGTTTATCTTATTATAAGATGCCTCGTCAGAAGAGCCCAGTCAATGATTATAGGATAGCAAATTTCTATGGAAAAGGAATGGAGAGATGCAGATACTTGGAGCTTTAGTTCATTAAACAGAATACCAGTGAAAACTATCATATTTTTAAATCAAAGTGTTTGATATAGGAAGTTGTCTATGACTTGATTAGTAGTTGAATCAAATCTCCTGGGAACCTTATGAAATGTATTAGCCCCTATCAACGTAAGAAGATTAAAATTTCTTTTGCTAAATTTGGGGCCAATATTATAAATCAATAATACATGTTTGTTTAAAAATGTTCCATTATACAAAGAAGGGTTCCTTTTGCTAATTCAGCAATGATTTTAAATTTCTGAAAATTGTATATTTTTTAAAATCTGACCTAGTTTGTAACCTGGATATTACTTTCATGATACTTTGGTAACAGATTCCACATTATTACAATTCATTATCAGTCCCTTTTGGATAATTTGTGTAATCTTATAAGCCAATTAAAGGCAATTTTAGTAAGTAGTTAAGAGGCATTTGGATCTCTTTTTCTTATTTCTCTTCTTTTATTTAAATATTTCTCATATATATTTTAATCATGTTTTCCCTCCCTCCAGCTTCTCCCTCACAGTCTTTATCTTTCTACACATTAACCTTGTCTGTCTTTTCTCTCTCTGTCTTTCTCAATCTCTCTCTTTCTCACTCTTTCTCTTTCTCACTCTCTCTCTCTCAAAAAAGCCCCATAAAATAGGAAATAAAAACAAACACAATAAGACAAAAATGTTCCAACAGTAACAATAGCAATAACAAAAAAGAAACAAAAATCATATGCACAAACCAACATGGAGCTCATTTGTGGTGCTATTGAGCATGAGGCTTGCCTGGGAGTATGATTGATACCCCATGACACTGCATTGTAGAACACTAATTTTCCTTGATAAGCAGCTGTCAATTGCAAATTCGTTTCTTAATTAGGGGTAAGATCCCATGTCCACTGGCCCTCTCAGTGCTGGTACCCTGTCTGGCTTGAACCTGGGCACTGCCATGATTCCTGTGAGTTCATATGTGCATCTGTCCTGCCATGTCTGGAAGACATTCATTTCTTGAAGTCATTCACAACCTCTGGTTCTTATAATCTGTCTGCCTCTTTCTCCTAGAGTCCACATTGATCTGTTTTGGGATGCAATATACACTGTGAAAACAAAACCTCCCAGAGCAAGCACAAAAGAATTTGATATAGAAACCCTAACACAAAGCAGATGGAGCCTGCTACCAGATTGGCACTAAGTAGTTTTTCACATGCCATCAACTAATGACAATCGTAGATGGCATGTAATGCGGCTACAGTTTACTTGGCTCGGAATTCTCATTTGTTTGCATGTCCTGTTATCAGGTTGCTTCAGAGATAGCCAGCATTATGAAGAAGGATCAGTAGTTAAAGAAAACTGCAACTCCTGGTGAGTAACGTAAGTGACACAAACCAGGGCTTTTCTGTCTGCATATTTCTCTAGGAATGTGCAAATCTGCTCATTAAAACATACACCTAAACACATCTAGACAAAAGTTGTATTCCCTAAACATACATTTTCAGAAGCATGAAAACAATTTTGGAAATGTAATTATGTATGTATTTAATGCAAGCTTCAGATTTGATGTTTTTATAGTAAGCCTTCTTCATATAGCAAGTACTCATTAAGCATATTCTAAACTATAAATGTTTTGGTAGGATGCTGACAAATTGTGCTTTTTTTTCACAGTAAGTATACAGGCTGATTAAGTTGAGTTAACTTGCAGACAATTTTCAAATACAAGTATATAAAATCTATATTTTAATTTGTTGGGTTTTTTTTAATGCTGCAATGAATTTAGGTCATGTCATATATAGCCTCGTTAGAGGACACAGCACATTGACCAGCATCTAATACAGGTTTTCTCCAATGGTCAAATATCCATATGGCTAACATTAATCAAGAAATTTGTTCCATGACTTACTTAACAATTTTCTTAGTATTTTGGATACATATCCTATAAAGGCCAAAGGACATTTGCAACTTTTTTATCTTTACAGTACATGTTCAGAACAACAATGGAAATGTTCCCAACATGTGTGCCTTGTTCATCCGGAATTAATTGACTACATCAATAAAGGAGACTACGGGTAAGCTATGTCTTTCAGTATAGGCTTCTTGACATTCTCATTTACTCAAAACACATACTGTGTGTCATTTGCTTCTAACATGGTCACTAATTATAAAAACTGACTGGAAAAGAAATATGAAGGGAGCAGGGTAGTGATGGTGCACGTCTTTAATCCCAGCACTGGGCAGGCAGAGGCAGGTGGATTTCTGAGTTCAAGGCCAGCCTGGTCTACAGAGTGAGTTCCAGGACAATGAGGGATGCACAGAGAAACCCTGTCTCAAAAAGAAAACCCTAAAAAGAAATATGAATGGAGATTTTGAGAAATGTATGTTTCAGATGTACAAGGCAAACACTAAATAGTTAAGATAATATGTGTACAGAAAATGAAAACATAGATGTTAGTCTTAGAGTATCTAGGAAATATTTGTGTCATTGAGTAGTGAGAGAGTGAAGGAATCTTCCTGTGCATATGTGGTAGTTAAAAAGACTGGTTGATTCTGATCAGTTTCTCTCTGTTGTTGTCTTTACCAAGCCAAATCCACATGGGGCTCTCCTAGGTAGACTCAATCAGATGGAGTTCTACCTGGACAAAACCTATAATAGTGCACTAATCTAGAGTTTCATGGAAGTGATTGACATTTAATAGTACTTACATTGACATCCAAAGACATGTGGAGACGCACTGTGTAGCTAGCAATTTTAAGATGTAAGCATGGCCAAGAAACACTGGGAATAACCCTTATTAGCTGAAAACCCTGAAATTTGGTCACTTCTCCACTTATACACAGGGAAATAAGGTGTAGCCTCCTACTGTTGATTTCTTTACAGATTGGAATGAGAAGGGAATGACCTGGCCAACCAATGCCCTAACATTTCCCCACTGCCATTTATCAGCCTATAAGCCACCAATAACGTTATTGACATTCTTCCAAATACCAAATGTACAAAGACCATCTTGAAGCAACTAGAAAGTGAAGTAATTTTCAGATGTATATCTTTAAAAGGCATTTTGAAATTATATTTTAAAAATTTGTGTGTGTGTAGGAGTGTGGGACTAGCATGGTTATAGTATAATGCTAATACCTACGGCAAAATTGGGAGGATCGGCTCTTTCCTTCCACCATGTGGACACCTGGAAGGGAACTGCCTTCATCAGTCTTGGTAATAAGTGCCATTGCCTCCTGACCTATCTCAATGGCCCTTGAGATACATTTTAAAACTATAACTAGTATTTCTTTAGGCATAAAATTTTATGTCTCCCAGGACAATGGTAGTACTGAATTTCAATGTATCTAATGCATTTTCTTGGAAGACCTAAAGTACAGAAAGTCATATTTTTTGACATTAATATTCTGAAGTCATTCTTAAGTTCTCTGATATGTTTGTTTAACCAGTGTTTTAGGAGATAGCTTGATGACATTTGAGTATTTCTAGGGAAACCAATTATGATTTCCTGTGCCTAAATTATATCCAAATCATTGAAATTACATAACAAACACAAAGAGTATGTATCATCATGATAAATGACCCTAGTCAGAGTTCTCAAAGGATTTAAATGCTGGACAAATGCAGCACAAATTTCCAAGAAATCGTGAGAGAAAACCTTTTTACTGTTACAGCATGCACGGGAACCACTCCTAAGCAGGATGAAAAGCAGGCATTTATAAGAACATGGATGTTGTGTGGTATCTGCCTTCCTCAGGAGAAGAGTTTTTCTCCTCTCATTTACTTGTTTTAAGTACAATGGAAACATGCATAGAAGGCATGGGTTTTTCACTTTTGTAAAAAAAAATAATTAAAGCATGTGAATTACAAACACACAAGCTTCACTTGAAAATGTTGTTTGCCTAAATCTTTACTGTTTTTAAGCTCAGATCTATACTTATTGTACATACTATACTTTACTGTATATTTAATCACTATTTATTTGTTTGTTTGTGGAGACAGCATTATGCTGCATATTCCAGGCTGATGTCTAAGTCAAGTTCATCTTCCTTGTTGACTTCCCAAGCTCTGGTATTACAGACATGAGCCACCCCATCCCATTTGTCTGTGCTTTCTATTTTATGGTGATAAGTAATGAAAAGTCCCTTTCATGGAATTGCTGAAAAATATAAATAAATACTTTCTGCTTTAAACTGATTTACTCTCTTGAAGAGCTGACATGGCATACCATTACAAAAGGCCAGAACACAATGCCAGGTTAAAATTGAACAAATAATTCTAAACGAGTTAGCAGAATAAAGGGAGATCCATACCTGTTATATTTATCTGAAACTGTGAAGCACCCATTCCAGACTCAACCTGGTTGTTTAAAGCTCAGAACAAGCAGGCTTGAGAACTGAAGCTTGTAATCCCAGTAATTGTGAGCCTGAGAGAGGGGGATCACTATTTAAGTTCAATTTAAGTATGACGTAGCCAGTCAGGGTTACAGAGGAAGACTCAGCCTAAATAACTAAACGAAGCTAACAACAAAACAAAACACATTCTTTTAATTTACTCATGTCAACAATTTGGAATAGATTTAGGCAAGCTCTGTCATATTCTCCCCTGAATCCTAGTGCATTTCTCACTCTTGCTGCAGTACAGAGGGTGGGTTGATAATGAGCTATACAGATGTTTCTCAGTTTTATGATCCTTAATCCTTTCTCCAGAGCTGTGTCTGAGGGCTGCTGTGCCTCTGTCGAGCGATGGTGGATTTGGGCAGGCTGAATTCACTTTTGGTGCAGCTCTCAGATTTTCCCTCAGCCTGGCTCTGTGGACCCACCAGCTGAGCATGTTCCTCTTCAGGCATTGGCAGAGATCATCATGAGCATTGGGAATCTCTCCGTCTCAGATTTCCCCACCCTCTTCTAGTGCTTGCATGGCAATTTCTTTCCAATTTCCTCTTTAGTAGTTAAGTTTATTCAGCAATTGGAGTTTCCCACAGAGCCAATCAATTCTCCAAGTTCCGACAGGTCCAGGTGATAAAGTCTGCATGGTCCTTCTTGGCAGGATCTAGCTCTGTGACAGTGCTGGATGTTTTTCATTGCCCCGACTTCTTGGTGGTTAAAAGCCCATCTTGTCTTAGATCTGTGGTGGTGTTGAACTCTTGTCTAAGATCTGGGCTGGTGTTGAACTCACAGAGTCTCCTGAATGGTGGGGTTAAAAGCAGGACCCACCACTCCAGATATGTCCCTCTCTCTTAAGTTTTGAAATGCTACTTCCCTTATTAAATTGAGTGCTAAGTTACATGATCCCTGGATGTATCTGACCAATTTGAAGACTACTTAATGTAGGCACCTCTCTCCACCCCATCACACTTTATCCAAGCAAGTTCTCCTTGTCTTTAAACAACATAATCATGCATAACACACAGCCAGAAGTTTTCACCTTGAAATTTCTTAGGAGTTGCAGATTATCCTTTAAAAGTATTACTGAAAGTTTAGTTGAATTTTTAATCATTCAAAGGAGCTCATCACACTATAGGTAATTTTGGTAATAAACACAACAGAGGACAGTATGGACCCAATTTAAATACTGAAAAGATTTGTGTGCAATGCAGATGATTTGGATGAACAATGTTTAGATGCCTGTCAGATGTTCGGTTTTCAGCCACTATCACCTACTGGAGAAATCTAACTTCAATTTTTCACATCACATTATGAAATTAGGGATTTTTAAAGCAAGGTAGTAAAGTAAATCTTTAGAAAAACTTGCATTTTAATAGCTAATTTTAAACAATGGACTTAATATGTTTGTCAGTAACTGTTAATAATGGTTAACACAGGATACAAATTAACTCCTTAACACATTTACCTTAACGTCTTTTTAACAGTTGCTAATATAATCTCTTTAAAGAAGGACCATGAAGATTACCAAGCAGTGGCTCAATGGTAGAACACTTGCCATGGTAGACTGCATGTATGATGTCCTACATTCAGTCTCAAATTAATTAATTAATTTCAATTTTTCATGTGTACTTCTTTTTAATTGAGAAATTTCAAATATAAATTCTAAAGGCACAGATTGTCCTATTTAAACCTGTAAGTACTTGTCTGTAGAGTCAAATTTCTTTCTAAAAAGCAATTAAGTACATTTAAAGGAAACTGCATACATTAGCCTTATTATACTTAATTCATTTATAGAATATTAAGATATCCTATTCCTGGTTTCAACATATAACTATGTGGCCTCATGATTCTTATATCAATCATAACTAAGATGGGTCAAATTCTAGACTAGTGTTTCATGTACGTCATTGTAGAATAATCAGTGCTGGATCTGTATGAAGATTATCTACTCTGTACTGATATTTCCCATATTTTGAGACCCTGTTACCATATACCATTCAGAACTAGAAATACATACGTATTTGTAAGAGTGGTATCATGTAACCTATGCATATTTCTGCTTCATTTGTAAGGCAGATGGACAGCACAGAACTATAGCCAATTCTGGGGAATGACTTTAGAAGAAGGATTCAAATTTCGCCTAGGTACCTTGCCACCTAGCCCCATGCTTCTCAGCATGAATGAAATGACAGTAAGTGGTCTTTGTGATTCATGGTTGTTCACATGTTTTTACAGGTGAATTCATGTGTATACTTAAAGAAATCAGAACTATAATATAGTTTTGACCTTTCAAGCAATGAAATGAGACATTTTGTCACAAATTAAAAAAAAAAATTCCTAAATGTAATGACCATTACATACCTAGAAAACTTTGTGTGTCCCTTAAGCAATGACTGATGTTCTGGTTCATTGCCAATGATTTCACAGAAAACCATATTTCTGCTGAAAAGTGGTTCAGGGTGTTCTGTGGTAAAACTTGATTGTCAAGTTGATTCGATTGAGGAGAGTATGCTTGTGAGAGTGCTTCCAGAAATGAATGGAAGAGTGTTTTAATTAATTATTACACATAATTAAATAATTAAAACAATTAATCATTTGACTATTTTAATTAAGTAATAAACTTAATAAAATAATTAATTATTTTACTTAAATTAGAGTAGGAAGACCTGCTCTAAGTAAGTGGCATCATCACATAATCTAAGGCCCCCATACAATAAGGAGAGAAAAAGTGACAAGCTTGCTGTCTGGCCTCTTGTTCTCCCTCTGTTTCCTGGTCATCAAAGTGGGAGTGGCTGGCTCCCCCATCCTCTCCTCATAGCTGCCTAAAACCTCCAAAACCATGAGCTAAAATAAATCCTTCCTTGTTGAATAGTTTGGACTGAGTGTTTTGCCACTTTGAAAAGTTTGACTGACACAATACACCAATTTATTTGTATTTACTTTATTTTCTTTGTAATGTTTAAGACATTATCCTATTGTATAAGGCAGATTGTAATGGAATTTACTACATGGACCCAGGTAACCTTTATCTCACAAATATGCTAAAATCAGTTGTGTGTTGAGATTATAGGATTGTGCTATCATGTTTGGCTGTTCTTTTATTTTAAAACTAAATATTTTGTGAATTCATCAAAACTTTGATGACCTCTTTTAGACTACTCATTATCAAATAAGAATAAAGTAAATACTTGGAACCTCAGGCATACATTCCATGATCATTAGAAAAAATGATATCCTCAAAAGTCCTCAAACTGCCTTAAATAATACATTTGAATTTGGAGGCCTGGCATACTCATTTATGTAATTGTTTATTAGTATTTTCTTGCTTTGTGTTATTGCACAGGTTGTATTTCATGTTGCATAAAGAAGTTTCAACCTTTCTAGGGACTGCAAACACCACTTAGTGCATAGTGTTTCTCAGGCACATACACTTTTAAGTTGAGATGTCTCTCTGAGATCTACTGGAATCCAGAGCAGAGTGACATGAAGTTGCACTGTGGTGGAGCTTGTCAGTCGGCAATAAAGCCATCAGCTGCAGCTGCCCAAATGCTCTTAGCATTCTGCTGCTAGAGGAATTGTAAATTAACTAATGCCTATTAAATATCTAACCCAAGCTTTGTTTTCAGGAATATGATCACTCCAGTTAAGTTCCAATTTAGATTCCAGCGTTGCTAAGAACATAACTAGTATCAGAGAAAATACCAAGTGACATTTCCTGAGCAGGTGTGTGCCAAGCATGCAAATATCTTCATACTTCATTTCATTGAATTCCCATAACAGCATGGTGCTCTGGGTACTACAATCACTCAATGTCAAGCAAACTAAGACTGAGTGAGCCCAAGTCACACTGAGAATGAACAAATAAAGTGCTGCCTTGGGCTTCATTACATTGCAGAACCTTGTCTATTTCCCTTATCCCAATAATCTGGAGCATAAGCAGGTCCAGGTGACTTTAGCCAATTTACATTCAACGTAGGAAAAAAAGATGGTTAATCTCCTATTAAGAGCTATTTTTCAGTAATGCCCAGTTCAGAAATATTTTGAGGTCATTTACAGCCAGTCTGACAAAATCTTTAGCAGCATGGCTCATTTCATGATTTTTAGTAACAAGAATTCTTAACTTTATGCTCAATTGGAAAACGTCATTTCCCCTTGTGTTTTTTGTTGTGTTGTTGTTGGTGGTGGTAGGTTTTTTCCTTTCTTTTCTTTTCTTTCCTCTTCTTTTCTTTTCTTTTTACTCTAGCATTGCTTAAGGTAAGATTCATTATAATGATTATTCTTGAATTTTCTTTCATCAAGGGACACAATGAGCCCAATTTTTGGCAAATATTAATATGACCTTCCTCAAGATCGTTTCTAATGTTTCCTTTTCAATCTTTAACTTTCAAGCTCTTTGTGATTTATTCTAGATTTGAACCATGTGATAAAGCTTTT
Source organism: Mastomys coucha (assembly GCF_008632895.1). Classification (NCBI taxonomy): domain Eukaryota; kingdom Metazoa; phylum Chordata; class Mammalia; order Rodentia; family Muridae; genus Mastomys; species Mastomys coucha. The sequence continues at coordinate 71,725,151 of NW_022196906.1, read as the reverse complement.
CAAGATGCTACTCACCACTGCAGATAACAAAACAGTGCATTCTGGCCATGATGTGGTTCCTGAGAATTTGTCTGACTAAAAGTTTTTGTGGAGATTTATAAGTGAAAAAAAATGACTGATTAGTATTCGAGGAGAGCGTAAAATCCCTAGTTGCTAAGCATTTCCGAGAAAGCAGCAGGAACAATTCAGCTGACCTACAAGACTTCCATTCCCTAATTACTACATAAGGCATGGAAATAGATTCTGACTTTTTGGGCACAATAGCTTGAGTGCTAAGCTTTAAGGGTTAAAATTGCCTTAAATACTAGTCAAATGGAAGAGAGTAGGACTAAGGTGAGTTCTTCAAAGAAAGACATGAGATCCCCAAGAACTGAGTTGAACTGGTAGCCATAGATAGACTAATGACATAGCCTTATAACTGTGCAAATAATACCCAACAAATGACATCAGATTGACTCAAAGCACAATAAGAATAAAAGGTTTATGTAATTGTATTTCTGAATAACTGATATTTTCTCCACTTAAAATTATTTTCAGTACAGGATGGAGTATATACATAAGAGGGTTATTGGTATAAAATCCTATGGTGTGTGTGTGGGGCTATACATTTAGTGGAGTTATTGGTTGATTATTGATTTATATCTATACTTGCCAAACCATGATAGGAATGCCAGTGTATCGAGAAAATGCACTGCACCCAAACCCCTAAATCTCCCTCATTCTTTGGCAGTATTGTCTATATGAGTGTTGGGAAGTCTTTACTCTGAATTGAGAAAATGGGTGCTGAAACATCCTTAATTTCTGTGAAAGCTCTTATCTTCCCTATTTGGTATTTTAGCTTTATTCATTGGCTGAAGTTACAATTGATCTGTAATAGTCTACTGGACTTCAGTTAGAGGAATATCAATGGATGTTATGAAGATATTCACAATAAATTCAAGACTCAGTTGCACTAATGAACTGATTGCCGCTGAGGTTGTCTGCATAAGACATGTACAAGATCAAACTATTTAACAGACTAGCATGAAGGGGAGAAGGGTTCATTGTTTCTCACCCTGAAATTGAGGAGCTATTTATAGTTTGTGGCTTCTGGGAAAGGTAGACTCAGTTTTCTTCAAAGCTATTGCCACTAACTCATTAACTATGCTAAGTGGATGGTTGTATACTCACGAACATGAGCAGTATAAAAAAGAAATAGACATGACAAGGAGTTGTGAGTTGGAGGGAGATCTCAGGAAGGTTAGGAGAAAGAATGGGGGATAAATATGATCCAAAATACATGGTGTGAAATTCTCAAAGAATTAATACATATATTGCATTGAAAAATTAATTCAGAAACTCTTTCAAGCACAATTTTCATGGTTGTGATTAGCAACAACGTGGAATAAAACTATGTCAATGGTGTGGGGCTAGAAGATAATTTGGGGAATTTGGGGATGACCCTCTTGGAGGTGAGACCTAGGTAAGGCAACCAAAAGGCAAATGAATATATTGTATCTGGCACAAGTATAATGGTGAGCAGAAGCAGAAGGAGCAAAAGGGAGAAGTCTGAGGGAGAGCAGGACTCGACCCTCCAAGTAGGCCTCCATGAGTAGCAGACAAAAAGGACCATATCTCAGCCGATGCCAGAGGACGTTGTGATAAACAGCACGTCATATCTTTCTTCTGAAGAGTCACACTATTCGTAAGGATATTGAGGCCACTGCAATATTTACTTCAACATTTTTTTTAAATGCATCATTTTCTAAATTCACAAGATTAGGGAAGCCTTAATTGGTTGAGTAATCAGGTATTAGATTCTACACAATGTAATCTAATAAATACCAAGCTCAGCTAAAATTTTAAAATAAGAGTAGCAAAAGGGATAGAAGCATAGTCTGCAGAAAAATAGAACACTGAAAGTTCCTCGGGGGTGAAGTGGGAGCAACCAATTATTGTGGCTGCATGCAACTTATATTGATGGTGGCTCTTCTGAGCCAGCTAAAACACTATTGTTGAAGAGATGTTAAAAGGTATATGTGGGTCTGGCAATGAGCTTAGGAGTAGAATTCTACCCTAGTATGTGCAAAGCCCTGGTTTCTACCTCAAGTCCTATTCATTTGCACAGATATGTGCATGCATTCATATATCTAGGCTACCCAAGGGCTAGAACATTCACTGGAGCCAGGGTGTTTGGATATTAAGGTCTTACTGCTTATGTCCTCCATAAAATGGTGGTTACAGTTGCACCTAGATCTTAAAGCTTTGTGAGTTTTATAAAGTGCTCAGTATGTGCTTAGCCAAACAGGCTACAGTAAGACCCCAAGGGACTGCTTTTATATACTGCTGGGCACTTTTCTCCTTCTTTGTGTTTTTGACCTTGATTCCCTTTACCTTGAGAGAAGAGCGCAGTCTGAAATGGGTTAGGTCTTCAAGGACCTAATTATTTAGACCTTCATCATTCTTAGAATTTTATTTTCTACTAAAATATGCAGCTTTTTACTTACTGACTGATGGAGTTTACATATTTATGATGAGCCTGAAAGTTCTACTATGTTCTCAGACCAATCTAAACCAAATAAAATTAACAGTATAAGATTACTATTACCATATTTAATATTCAAGTGCTTGGGCATTTACCAAATAGCTCCAAGAAACCTCATTGGCTTACATTTATTTATAAATACTGAAAAATATTTTGGATTAAAAAATACTATTTTTTATTTTAAAAACCTGAAATTAAGAATTTACTTTTATATTTGGTTCAGTTGAAATTGTTGAAAGTAGAACCCAGAGGAATGGCTCAGGGGTTAAGAATACTTTTTACTCTTATAGAAGACACAGTTTTAGTTCCCAGCACCCACACTGCAGCTCACAAATACCTGTAACTACAGTTTCAGACAATTTGATATCATCTTTTGACTCTGTAGGCACCAGGCATAGATGTTGTACACATACATACATGCAGGACAGAAATGTGAACACAGGTGCCAAACTCAATAAATTTAAGAAATGAGCATTTTTATTGCCCCTGTTGGTTACCCCATGCTAATAATTTGATGTTACATCTGAGGTGAAACTCTTTGGAAAGCATGAAAATGTTAGGAAGGCTGACATGTCAACTGAAACCCATAGCCAAACTACTATTTCAGATATAAAATTGGTATGGGTAAAAATGTTCATAGTTACCTTAAGAAGAATATTTATTCAGTTATTATGTGTAAATGAACTTAGTTGATAAGACTAACAAATAAAAATGACAATATAAATTTTCTATGGTACATTGAAAGTTAAACAAAGTAACATTTTTTTGAATTACAAACTAACTTTTAAAGCCCCTAAATTTTTTGATGAGAAAATAATAGTGCACTTGATCATCTGAATGCTTCATGACTGTCAGTTGCTTTACTGTTTTATTATCCCCCTAGTCATTAGACATAATTGGTTTGTTTTCTTTATCTCCTTATTTTTAAAAATTTTCACACAATATATTTTGAACATGCTATTATCCCTCCATCAACTCTTCCCAGACTTTCTCCATTTCACGATCTCTCTCCAAAAAACAAACATACAAACAAATTCAAAAACAAAGAAATCACAGTTAGTTACCTTTGCAATTCACATATTAGACAAAAATGGCCCCCACTCTGGCATACAGGGCAGCTGGCCACAGCCCAGTGAGTCTGGATGGTGCCAGAGAGTCTGGGTTAGAAATGGAGGAGGCTGTGTCAGTGTGCATTCATCTCAGAACCTTCTCACATCTGTGGGAAAATGCCAAGAGCAAACCAGAATGTTAGAGATTCTCACTGTCACTGAGTCAAAGTTCTTAAAGTTCTAGCCACCATTCTGGGCCAATGCTGTGACAGTAACTGGCAAAACTAGACCAGTGCAGGGGTCCAAGTGATCAGCACAGATAGATTTTTCACAAGGACTGTTAAAACATGCATTTATGAAGTAATCTGAGGTGCTCATGTACCACATACCTACTAGCTGGCTTTGCAGTACCAGGGTTCCTCTTTTCTATTCCTATTTCTTCCCCAAATCTGTCCCACAGACAATATATTCTTTCCTTTATCATCACCATGAGATAGGAAATAGAATAAAACAAAACAAGTTGCATTGATCCAGATGATAAGATGTAAAAACTGTGAATATCATCTCTAATTTTTATATTTTCACATGCACTGGCACTTGCTAAAAGACTGTGATGAAAAATATAAACTAATTTAATTAAAAATGGCTCTTATAAACTGTTCAAATAAATCAACTCCCCTTAAAATTACCTGCTAAATTTCCTTCAAACTAGTACAAATCATCTAGGTAACTGTTTAGGATACAGTCATCTATTTCATATGTATTTTCCTAAACTCTTTAGTACTCATGAAATTGAGGAGCTTTCTTATATTTCATGGTTTTGGTTCAATGTAATACAACATTGACCTAGAAACTTGAATAGCCATGTGCAATTCTTTATTCTTTACTAAGTACGATAAGTATGAAACTGTGACCCACAACACCAAAACTGACAGTGGCACGAGCATGGCAAAAGTCACTCCCCATCTTCTGCATGCAACACCTCAGATGGGGAAGGTCCTCCACCCCAGATGGGAAGGGTCCTCCACCCAAGAGGGGAAGGGTCCTCCACCCAAGCTGCCTTCTGCCCTGTTGCCTCGCCTTCACTTTCTCCTTCATTCCCAAGGTTGGATACCAGCTCAAGGGGTCTCCTCTAGGTCCAACTGTGAGGCCCAACTCCAGGTAGTGTGAAAAGGCAGGGAGAGTAGGAAAATGAGTTATCTTTTAAGGAAAGGTATCGGACATAATCAAGTGATACTTATGTGTATGACACTACAAATAGTAACAGCAGCAGCTGGAGTGTGGCCAGTGCAGTCACTTTTGTGAGCCTGTGTGTGCCATGATAAAAATTCCATGACTATGAGGAAAGAATAGGGCTAGAGAAGAGCTGGTACTGGTGACTGAACATGAGACACCAGAGAAGCATCAAAGGATTTCAAATGCTAACACGCAAAGTTAAACACTTCGGAGGATGAGAAATATTTCTACATCCCCTGACTACTAGAAAAATCTCCCTGTCCTCCTCAGGATGAAATAATCCAGAGAAATGGTATTCTGGTATTCTTTGCCACTGACTTGGAACGGTGAAATACTGAAATAAACTCAGGTTCTCAGTCTCATTATTTAAATTTTAGATGTTTCTGGTTATTAAAATAAAGATGGGGAAGAAGGTCCCCATGGAGTTAAGATGGAGTTAAGAGAGGGTTGACTCACATAGTATGTGTCCTGTAGGTATAGGCTCAGTAGGAACTATGTATATAATTTCTAATGTTTCTGAGAAAATAAGTGTGCCTTAGGCTTCACAGTGATTGCCTTCCCAATTCCCCATAATCTAGATGCAGAGATGAATGTAAGGAAGGCTCTGGGGTTTAGCTCTGGATTTGTACATCTATCCAAAGTATCCTTATTTTTTCCCAAATAAAATGTTGAAATAGGGAGACTGTTCAAATTTAATCTCAAATTTGGCTAATGTTGGTTTGGAAATTATAAATCAAATTATGATTGATTTCTTTCAACATTATAATTTAAAGAATTAAAGAGTGCATATTCCATTTAAAGACACATTTATATTTCACGTAAGATACCACATTTGTGATTTCTGTCATTCTTAGGTTGTCCTTCTGATTCGTTTTGTTACTAGGTTATATTTCAGTAAAATTAATTAATTAAAATGTATCATTTATTAAAGCCAGAATTCTTTAAGCCATTTCTAGGAGTCATTATTCTGTGACTTATTGGCTCTCAAAAGCATTCTTAGTTTCTATAGGAATATAATAGAGGATTTTCTCTGTGTTCCTTACTGAAATCATTTGTTATCATGAGAGAAATAAAATTGAATGTAATTTCTCTTGCAACCTTTAAGTCATAGAAGCCAGTTTTTTTTTCAAAAGGAAAACCAACATTAAATAAGTGGTAAAAATCTTTAAAACGCTAATAGTTGAATTTCATGTATTCTTCTGGCTTATGCTGATAAATGTTTTCAATAAAAAAGTATTATAATTGCTGTGAGAAGGATTACCCAAACTTTTTTTTTATTTTAAAGCAGAAATCATGAAAGTAGTGCTACAGTAGTTCAAAGTGCTAAAGGGGAAATCCTATTTTAAGAGAAAAAAATCTACATGCATGTGCACGTGCACATGTGCAAACACACACACACACACACTTTTATTATTAACAGGCTACCTTTCATATGCAAAACAGTCTGATTATCAAATGTGGAAGTAAAATTCTACATAACTAAATCCTGATGAAATGGATTAGCAATGATGGATCATTGTTTCAGCACAGTAGAAGGGTTGTATTCTCACTATACACTTAAATTGCATTTGAAAGTCATACCATAACAACTGCCACTGAGACAATCAGGTTTTCTGGAAAGTTGAGGCAACTTCATGTGATAAGTGTTTAAATGTACACTGATAAGCCGATGAGCGTGATGTGGGAAGGCACGGTGATGTGTAAGATGTGTCTATTTCCCGATTAGAGAGATACTTCTAAGGTGGAGTCTCTATCTCCTCGGTGATTCCTTTCAGACCACCCAGAGACTGTTCCACCTGGGAATCCTTCCCATATTCAGTCATCAAACCCAGACACTATTGTGGATGTCAGCAAGTGTTGGCTGACAGGAGCCTGATATAGCCTCCTGAGAAGCTCTGACAGTGCTGGACTAATACAGAAGTAGAGGCTCACAGTCATCTATTGGACTAAGCATAGGGTCCCCAATGAAGGGGCTATAGAAAGGACCCAAGGAGCTGAAGGGTTTGCAGCCCCTTAGGAGGAACAACAATATGAACTAATTAGTACCCTCAGAGCTCCCAGGGACTAAATTACCAACCAAAGAGTACACATGGTGGGACTCATGGCTCCAGTAACATATGTATAGCAGAGGATGGCCTAGTTGGTCATCAATGGGAGGAGAGGCCCTTGGCTCTGTGAAGGTTTATGCCCCAGTGTAGGAGAATGCCAGGGCCAGGAAGTGGGAGAGGGTGGATTGGTGAGCAGGGGACAGGGAGGAAATAGGGTTAGTTTTTTGGTTTTGTTTTTGTTTTTGATATTTTTTCGGAGGGGTAACCAGGAGAGGAGATATCATTTGAAATGTAAATAAAGAAAATATGTAATAAAAAAAGAAATGGACTCAGGATATCTCACTCTCTCATTGGGTAGTAATGGTTCTCTATGTCTAAGGTGAATTCTTTCATCAAAGCTGTAATTTAAAAATTAGTTTGGGTGGGTGTCCTTTTCACAAGAACATTTTACTTGCTGTAGACTTTGAATCTGTTTTGTAATTGTGAGAAGTAATTTCTTATAAGATTTCACTAGCAGGAATCATAAAACCATTAAATCAATGAACTTTTATTATTTACAGACATTTAGTTTTTGACACAAGGTGAAGAATGCACACATTTCTTGTATAAATGACCATGTTAGTGCATGAGGTCAACAGAACTCTATGCCAATGGCCTAGTCCAAGGAGGAAATCTTACTTAACAGAAACTTTAGCATATTAATTAGTTTTAGAAGTCAATTTCCTCATTTATTTAAAAAGGCTGCAAATATTTCCTCTTATTATGTCACCTAGGTATTTTGAGATAGTAGCAAGAACTAACCCTGTTAGAAAATGAATATGGGTTTTTATGACATTATGGCATTATCTATTTGGTGTCACACAAATTTTGTAGCCCTCTTTAATCTTTAATAACTTTATAAATGTGAACAAATTAATTTTTGATTTATTTCTCATAATGATGTAAAATTGAATGATTTCTTGTTTTAATATTCAGTTACTCTATTATGGCTTGTTTTGAAATTTCTTTCCCCTGACAGTCATATATACTCCCAAAAGGAAGAGAGACACAAAAATAAAAATTCTTTATTTGTGATCATTTTCACAATCTTGTGTGTGTGTATGTGTGTGTGTGTGTGTGTGTGTGTGTGTGTATGTGTGTATTTAATATGAGTGAGCAAGCTATGATTCAAGATGATAGGAGCACTGGTAGAAATGTCCTTGCACTATTTGGTAACCAAAAGATGCTTTCAGTTCGTGCTGTGATTCTCCACATACAGCTGCCTTTCAGTACAAGTGGTACAGAAACCCTCTGGACCTGTGCTTCCCTCAGAAGCCAGACTATCTAAAAAAATTCAAAATCATTATAAGCATTGCAAGAGGGCATGCGTGCATATTACCTTGACAGTGGAGAACATCTAATGTGTCTGTCTCTCCTTCCCTTAGGCATCTTTTCCTCCCAGAGCTGATCTTCCTGAGGTTTTCATTGCTTCTTATAAGTGGCCTGGATGGACTCATGGTCCACTGGATCAAAAAAACTGTGCTGCATCCTGGGCATTTTCCACCGCAAGTAATAACATCTTCTCAGTCTCTTCTTCATCATTTCTGATTGTCTTTAGAGCAGGATAGAGTAGTTGGTCAGTTTATAAGCTAAGAAAAATGTAAAAAATAACAAATGATCAGTCCAAGGAAAGGAACACAGAGCTTATAAATTTATTCTGAAACTTGGATAAAACTTGGATATTGATGCCTAATTTATATACACAATAAATAAAAAAGAAAAAAAAAGAAAAAAAAAGAAAAAGAAGCAAAATTCATTTGATTTTGAGTTCTGACCAGGTAATGAGAAGAGAATTTGGCTTTCTTTTCACTATAACATCACCCACAAGACTTATATTCATATATAAATTCTACATTTTAAAATAAAATTTATAATTATTAAACTATTTGGAAGCAAAGTCGATCTTTAGAATTAAGTCATAGTAGATTAAAGCATTACACCTCATTTTATCAGACTACTTTCCAAAGTAATGTTAATGCCCATTTGAAACTGCAAAAGCATCCCCTCTATAATGGCTACTTTTATACATCAAAGAAGATACTGAGGTCGATCCCAATATGATCTCCAAAGTCATCCCCAAAGACTTTGCCACAATGAAACAGAAGCTACTATGATAATGTCTGGATACTATCAATATCTTCTAGAACTAATTTGTGGGGTTTTAATGCAGTCCAAACAAGCATTTAGGAGCAGACTAAAATACTACAAGCTTTGTGAAATGAGTGCCCAGGCTCTTGGGCAAGCCAGATCAGGCAGTGGCATTCTACAACAGACTTGCTAATTATTGTGTATCTCTACTTCTTCATATTGACTTGAGTACTCTAGAAATACTCTGGCATAACCTTAGCCATAGGACTGCGTACCTCAGGTACGACTGCCCACCTTATCAATATAAATTTTGTCTGCCCAGTGTTTTTCTTACTGAGTTAGGAATCCATGATTTCTCTGAGCTCTGTTTCAGACAGTTTAACAAAGATTTAATCAACTAAAACATTCACTAATTTGTGCTTATGTGGTAAATACTTCCTAAATTATGCCAATTCTTGACATTTAGGGTAGACCGGTATTTGTAAATACATTTAAGTAATATTCTTAGTGTTAAGAAACAGAAAAACTTGCTAGAGCTGATTTAGAAGATTTGTCTCTTAGTCTCCCCAGGTCAGGGTCCTACAGACATCCTCTGACAACCATCCTGCTTTATGAAAGAAGTCCATGAATGTAAATTAACACACAATGAGAAAAAGTATCAGAAATCATTCTGAGCCTCGAGCTTCCAACTCCATCACCTCTGTTTTTATTCATTGCAAAAATTATTCTCAATGAAATGTTATACAATCATTTAAAAATATATTTGATCCTGATCCACAAAAACAAATACCAATATATCAAAGAACTTCTATTCTCCACAACAACAACAAAAACAGATTTGTTCTCTTGAAAATATTAGAGGCAGCAGGGTACTGCCATTTTATCCTACAAAGTGTATCTTTTTTAAAAAATTAACAGAGTAGAGAATGAAGGGAAGCTGTTAATGAACATATCTAAACATAGCACAATAATACACTCATTTCAGGCATGTAGAAAGCACACAAAAACTTCAAATTGACATCTTGAGGGATTCTCATAAAATTTTGTTGAGAAAAAATTTTTAAAAAATTAAGTTCCTCTGAAAAAGGAGAATGCATAAAAGCAAAGCTCTGTATGTTCTATCTTTAATTGAAAGTGCAGAAAAAACAAAACAAAACAAAGAAGCAAACAAAAACCAAAAAAAAAAAAACCATGACTTATGATTGCCTGTGATGAAGCATGATGTAGGTGTCTTCTTATTACTATTAATTGGTTATTTTATTTACATTTCAATTGCTGTCACCCTTCCAGGTCTCCCCTCTGAAAACCCCTAGAGTGCCTCTAAGAGTGTGCTCCCCCACCCACCCACCCACTCACTCCTACCTCACTGCTCTAACATCCTCCTATTCTGGGGTATCAAGCCTCCACAGGACCAAAGGCCTCCCCTCCCATTGATACCAGATAAGGCCATCCTCTGCCACATATGTTTGGCTGGAGCCATGAACCCATCCATGTGTACTCTTTGGTTGGTGGTTTAGTCTCTAGGAGCTCTGAGGGGTCACGTTCGTTGCTACTGTTGCTCCTCCTATGGGCTTCTAACATCTCAAGAATTCCTACTGAAATGCCCTTCAGCCTAAGCTGATTTTTATCTCTTGATGACAAGTTGATTTCTGCTACTTTTGACTCATTTCTCATTCTATTATTCTGTGAGGAGAGAGATATGTTATCTCTTTTGTCTGCTCTTCATCAGTAAATACGTATTTATTGCCCATGTTAAAATTTTAAAATAGTATGTATGGTATTAAGTGTCCTGGCATAGTAGCAGAAGCAAAAAAAAAAAAAAAAAAAAAAAAAAAAAAAAAAAAAAAAGACAACAACAAAACAAACAGAAAAAGCCTACACCTAATGATATGTTTTCTCTAGCAAAGCCATATTCCCTAAACCTATCCTAATGCTGCAACCAATTTTGAAATAATTATTCAAATGCTGGAGATTATTGGGGATGTTTATCATTTAAAATAAACATTATATGCCCCTAATAATTTTTAAAGTATTATAATAATGATACTATAACCATTCCTAGTAATACCTCACCTAGTTGCACAACTAATACATATATGTGTTTGTATCTATATGTGTATATACACAACTGCATGCTTACTAAAATATGATTATTTTAATCATGTCATGAATATAAAAGTATCCTATAAAGATTTTAGCTATACTTTAATGTAGATTTATGGTAGCATAATTTAGTCAAAGTATGGTCTCCAGGACAGTTATTTTAGATGCCAATGTAAAATTATGGATTTAGTTAATCTACTATGTAAATTTACTATGGATTAGTTTACAGTTAATATTTCTGTGATCAGATTTCTTGACTTTCATTTATATAAAACATAGACTTACCTGTAACTCTAGGAAAGATGCTGTTCCAGATGCAAGAGTTAGACAATTTGGATACATATGTCTCTTTCTCTCAGAAAACCTACCACTTAACAGATTCCTTAATGAAAAGAGGTTCAAATATATATAGACTACATTTGAATAACTAAGCTAGAAAAGCCTTTAAACAGGGATTTACTGGAGCAGTACCAATTTTAAAAAACCAGTTGAGGATTCAAATAAAAAAGTATTAGAAAAATCATGACATGTTATTGAATATTAATCAGTATTTTGTTTGAAACAGGTGTGGCAGCTGACCGAATTGCAATTCAGTCCAAGGGTCGATACACAGCCAATCTCTCTCCTCAGAATTTGATCTCTTGTTGTGCCAAGAACCGTCATGGATGCAACAGTGGAAGCATAGATAGGGCCTGGTGGTTCCTGAGAAAACGTGGGTAAATAACTGTAAAAACGTATTTCTAGGATTTTTATAAGTGAGACTATAGAAAAAGACTCTTTTCAAGAATGTATTTTTTTTCAAAAAAGATACCCTTGAATAAACCACATCTATATAACCATGCGAAATGCCACATTTAAATATATATTATACCTGACTTCTAGCATTATCAGCCACTGGAGAAAACGCTGGAAGACTGAAAGAAGTATTTGCTCTGAGCCAAATAGTTTTACTGAGTCTTCACAAAGAGAGTAACATTGGCTAATGTCACTGATAAATTTGTTATTCCATTTTTTAACCAGATTAAGGAATATATACCTTAAAAAATAATATTAAAAACAAGAAAAATAAAACTACTGAGCAATTTAGAGTTTTGGTGACTCATCAGCCTTCATATTATTTGATGGAAAATGGCAAGTGGCATGTTCTTACTCTTACAGTGTTTAATATCTATATAACACCCATGTCTAGTGTAAAATGAAGTTATTAAAACATAAAGGGAACTGTGGCTGATAGAGAGTGGAGTAAGGGATGAGTCATTTGTTCTTTAACCATACAATTCTGATATACCTGCTGTTTCATGGCATCGGACCATAAGCAGCCATAAATGTGAGCCATGTCTAGTATTGGTGGGAGCTAACATTCATTTTTTTCATTTATTTTACCTATTAAAAATTATTATAAATTGAAGTTGACTTATTTGGACTGTTAACTTCCAGTCAGGTTAACTTTAGCTTGGTCCTATGATTAAATGAAATGGTTATTATAGCTATAATCCCTACCCCTAAGTCTCAGAGCAAACCATCGTAAAGGGGACACAGAGATTCACAGCTAGAGGACTGGGGGATACCATCTTCTAGACATGATAGGGATGTTACACCCACAACATAGAAACAATATGGCTGCCTAAACTAGACCTGCATCTTGTAATGTTAGCAATATCATTCAACATACCACCGTGGAGGAAGAAGTTCCACCCCTAGATGAAGTGAGAATCAGGTTTTTTCTGAGTGTGAGCTCCCAGTAGGATGACTCCTAAGCAGTCATCCTAATCACATATACATATGAGCAACATTAAATGGACTCAGTAGGTTGATATACATATATCACATATATTACATATATGTGTATACATACTATAATAATATAATGATAATTAAAGAAGAGGTCATAAATTTGAAAGGAAGTGGAAGATGGTGTCATAGGGGGTATTAGAGGTGGGGGAAGTAGTAATAGAAATGATGTAAATACAGGACTCATGTATGAAATTACTTTTTGAAAATTAAATTGTTATCATCATCTCTATCATCATCATTATTATCATCATCATCATGTAGAGATGGCTCAGTGGGTAAAGTGCTTGAATAGAATTATTATAATGTTGATAAAAAGCTGGTTATAGGGGGCTGGAGAGATGGCTCGGCGTGGAAGAGCACTGACTGCTCTTCAGAAGGTCATGAGTTCAAATCCCAGCAACCACATGGTGGCTCACAACCACCCGAAATGAGATCTGATGCCCTCTTCTGGTGCATCTGAAGACAGCTACAGTGTACTTACCTATAATAAATAAATAAACCTTAAAAAAAAAAATTAAAAAAAAAAGCTGGTTATAGTATTATACAACTATAATATCAGTGGTGATAATCAGAAACAGGAATAGCCCAAGGACTCGCTGGCCAGACTAGTTCATTAGTGAACTCTAGGTTCAATGAGAGAGTCTGTCTTAAAACTAGAAGGAGTGTAAAAGAGAAGACCAATATCAATCTCTCCTCCATTTGTGTAATTATAAATCACACATCACCATCACATATGTGTACACACACATGCGTACACACAAATGACACACACACACAAATTTAATATGTACATATTACATATATTAAATACATAAACTGGCATCATAATCCAACTAAATCTCATTGTGTTTATCTGCTTAGGCCACCATAAGAAAAATCCATAGACAATAGATACTTTGTTCTGGAGCTTGCAAAGTCATGATCAACATGCTGGCTGCTTCAGTCCATCAGAAGAGCTCTTTCCTGGCTGGCAAATGGTCATCCTCTCATAGTATTCCCATATGATGGAGAAATAGCACGTTTTTTATGAAGAGAACAATCCCATTCCTAAGAGGCCTATTCTCATGACCTCACTTAAACCTGCTTAATTTCTTAAAGCCTAAGTTCAGATATCACTACCTAAGTTTTAGAAATTTAAACATCTTGAAAAAAAACACGCATCTCATAGAGCTGGAGAGATGGCTCAGTGCTTAAGATCACTGTTTGCTCTTCTGAAAGACCCAGGTTCAATTCCCAGCAGCCACATGCCAGCTCACAACTGTCTGTAACTCTAGCTCCAAGGGATCTGATACTTTCATACCAATGCACATAAAATAAAGTAAAATAAGTTGTTAAAAGACTACATTTCTAATTAAAATAGAATTATATCACTTACCTCATTTCATTTTCTTTCTGTAGCCCCTCCACTCAACCCCTCCTCTGTGCCCCAACACTTTAATTTATAATTTTACTCTGATTATTTTTGTTACAAACATTCATACATATGTATGAAATTTTACATACAAATATATAAATATAATCTGTTGAGTCTGCTTTTGTTGTTTGCCTATGTACATTTTCAGGGCTGACCAACTTGTATTAAATAAACAATAAGGGAGTTCATCCCTGGAAGAGGCTAATTCATCTCTTCCAGCAGCCACTAGTTACTGATAGTTCTTTGCCTAAGGCTATGGCATTTTTTGGTATTACATATTTATATACCTAATTATGTGGTTTTGTTTCTTTGCTCTCTAAGTATCTATTCATGAAGATAATGTTAAATGTGTAGTCAAATATTTTGGAGCCAAAACAATTGGTGTGCTTAGTTTCGAAATCTATCAATAATAGTTTCATTTTACTCTAACATACAACTTAAAATTCAATATTGTCCAAGCATTATATTGTTTCTCCCTCAGTAACGTGAGCTAGACATATATTCAACGAATTCTTAAGAGAAAGGTTAGCTTAAATGAGTGTCAACAAAATAAAAAAGAATCGATCTTGATTCTAAAATTTATGTTTTTAGGATATCCCATCAGCAAATAAACAAATTATTATGGGATACTTTTCATCTTCAGAAAATTTCATGCCAAGTATGTCACTCTTTACCTAAAATGTGTTGAAGAAGACTTTTACAAAATTCACAATGTAAAAAGAGAGAAGATTATAATATCATTAAGCTGCTGTGGTATGTAGTTGGTTGACATTTTAGAACTATGCAGGTGAATAAATAGCAAATTTCACAAATGTTTAGTTCAGTAGACGTGATTATAGACAGGATACTATGGCATTTTCATAACTAATATCTTCTTCATTCTTATTCTTTTAGACTGGTATCTCATGCGTGCTACCCCCTTTTCAAGGACCAAAACACTACCAATAATATCTGTGCTATGGCAAGTAGATCAGATGGACGGGGAAAACGGCATGCCACAAAGCCATGTCCCAACAGCTTCGAGAAATCCAACAGGATTTACCAATGTTCTCCTCCATACAGAGTCTCTTCCAATGTAAGTCTAAACTTCAAGAACTAACAAGGATGCTATTCTCAAACTATATGGCTCTGCTGTTATTTATATTATGTTTAAATTATCCCAAACCATTAAAGAATAGCAAGTGTGATGCTTACAGGTATACTTCTCTCTTTTTACTACATTTATTTGTGTTCGTGGTGTGTGTGTGTATGTGTGTGTGCGTGCGTGCGTGCGTGCCTGCCTGCCTGCCTGCCTGTCTGTCTGTCTGTCTGTCTTGGAATGAATGTACTATATATGTTTGTATTAGTCAAACAACTTGTCAGAAACAGATTCCCTCATTCCATCATGTGAGTCCTGGAGACTGAACTTAGGTCATCAGTCTTGGTGGTAAATGCCTTTACCCACTCAATCTCCCTGGCCTGTTCAGATACAGTTGCTATTATTCTTACTTTAAACTTTCATTTTGAGCAAGATTATAAATTGTTAAGGCAGGAATCTAAAGGATTGATTTAATTTCAATGTACCTTCTAAAATGTTTTTTTAATTATGACTTATAACGTATACAGATTAATGAAACTGACAATTCACAGCTGAGCCACTAATTTTTTGATGGCGATAGTTTCTTTTATTGATCTCGTGCCTTGGTCCTTGCTATAGGGAGATAAGGATCCCATTAGACTCCAGCTTGTCAGCTTCATGCTGACCCAAATTTAACCTAATCTCATCAGGGTTATTTAGACTTATTTAAGAAATATATCAAACTTTAGTTTCTAGATTACGACCCAGTGTTTTTATTTTGGTGTTCTGGCCTTTTATATATGGTTGGCCTATAACTTACAGAAATTAGTGTCCTGCCAATATTTAATCCTCTACTCACTCATAATGATATTGATACATGAGATCACTTTCTATTGTCTAGATATATTATGCCTTCTCAATTTTCTTTACTGACATAGGAAATAATTCCTTTGACTCAAATGAATATTCACCTTTCCATATGGGGAAATGTTACCCAATAGTCCAGACCTATGTCAAAACTTCCTGACACATTGCTTTACTTCTGAGTTGGACTAAGCACCTTTTGTATTTTAAATCAGTGGCTCTTTATGCTTTACCTGTAAGAACATATTGTATAATATTATGTGTGCTGCTTCATAGGCTGTCTAGACCGCCAAGATGTAACTATCTTGAGGATGATGATGCATCCGAATTTGTTTCTATCATAGTTTGTAGCACATACTTTGTATTGATAGATGAATGAATGGATGAATGAATGAGTGAATGAATGAATGATGATCTGCCTTCCTACTGAGGGGACACTGACCGCACCATGGTGATACTCCTAATGAAGTTGTTGTTGAGCCTCGCTTCTCAGCTGCGTGGTGTAGCTGCTCTTGCTTGTGATCATAAGATCAGAGATAACATAAATATTCACTAGTTAAATCTTCTAACTTACCTTTACTCTTTTTCTCCATCACCACTAAGAGTTACTCCATTCTCTCTCCAACCCAAAGTTATTGTAATAAAAATCAATAAAGCAAATAGACATATCTTACTTTTAGCAACTTTATCAATGCAGTATGGTGCATGTGACCATTTCAACGCATTACTACAGTGCACTGCAACTGACCAAGTCATGGAGAATTATATAATCCTGAAATGGATTACATAGCAGCTCATATGCAGCAGACATTAGCTTTAGCTTTAGTAGTTCTCATTGAAGCTCACTGACATATTTCATTCCAGGAAACTGAAATTATGAGAGAAATCATAAAAAATGGACCAGTTCAAGGTAAGCCCAGATAATATGTCATTTTTAATCAATTATGAATTCCTATTGTAAATAACATGATATGATATGACATTAAAGGAGCTTAATAAAAGCAAAAATCTTAGACATCTTTATCAGGGTTCAACACTTCTAGCCTCTGCACTAATAGAAGATTGGCTCATCAAAGCATATAATGAGCTTCCATTTTACATTTTCTATAAACAAGAAGACCACTTGTTTATGACTGAACTCATAAATATAATGACACATTTAAGGAAAGTCTGCTAAGTCTTTACAGAGTTATTATGGACAGGTGATGGGCACGGACAACACGCATTCATTAATTAAATAGAGCTCACAGTATTCATGTGGTCAGACATAAGAATCACACATAAGATTAGATTTGTAATCACTTTTACTTTAGGTGGCCTTAGAAATACACTGAAAAAATAAAAACAGGGTTACTAGAAACAAAGTATACAGTTTCTTTTTTATAGTAGGTCAAGGAAAATCAAAAAACTAGGATGACTTTTGTATTTTACAAAACCATTTAAAGTGACCAAGTCTGTAAATTTGTTATTGAGAGTAAAGTGTTAGTAAATAATATAATTATACTTTGGAGTAGTAAATATAGATTTTGACCTTAAGGCATATCTGATCCTGTTCCTTTATTGGAATTTGTCTTATACCAATAATGTTAATAAAGATGAATGCACAAAATGTATTTTCTGCATAACATTTTCCCCAAAGAGCATAGGGAAACAAACCAAATGAGGTATGAAATGAGAAGTTGAGTACCAAACAGTGAAAGGCCAGAGTATAATGTCAGTGCAGTGGGATGTATATTAAAAACACTTGTTATGTGTTTGAAGGCATATTGGCTAGTTTTTTCCTTTATTCCTGAATGCTGACCCAATTAGTATTGATATAGGGGGAACCATGGATTTTAATAACTGTTGAAATTAATTTATCAGGAAATCAAAGCTTATGTAAACATACACTAAATTTAATTTAAAAAAATCTTAAGACTTTACATTGACTTTGCAACCAACGAATAAGGTGCTTTCTCTCTTAAATGTGTGAAATTTGTTGGCTGTTCTAACTGTGGGAATTGGTGTGCAATTTTACTATGTACTTTGTCTAGGGGTGTCTGTGAAACAAATATGAAAGACTAAAGACATTTTAATTAAAGGCCGAACTCACAACCCCCACTTTGACATTTTCCTCTTAAATGGTTTTAGCAATTCATTAGGCAACAGTATTGGCTTACATCTTTCTGAAATTTCAAGTCATTGTACTACCAACCCTCTAACCTGTGCTCTGAACCAAAAGAAATTTAGATGCCAACTCTTTGAAATTGTGGAAAACCGGGGGTTTACTTTGTGCCCATATATTTTTTTTGTATTCTTTTTTTCTTTTTTTATTATTATTTTCTTTATTTATAGGTCATGTGATATCTCCTTTCCCAGTTTCCCCCTGAAAAAAAATACAAAAATAAAATAAAATATAAAAAACAAAAACAAAAACCCCTGTTCCCTCCCTCCTCCCCCTGCTCACCATATTTTTTATTAGATGTTTTCTTTATTTACAATATCTCCCTCCTTTTACCTGACTAATACAGAAGTAGAGGCTCACAACCATCCATTGGATTGAGTACAGGGTCCCCAATGAAGGAGCTAGAGAAAGGACCCAAGGAGCTGAAGGGTTTGCAGCCCCTTAGGACGAACAACAATATGAACTAACTAGTACCCTCAGAGCTCCCTGGGACTCTCTTTTGGTTGGACTAAAACTCCAACCAAAGAGTACATGTGATGGGACTACTGGCTCCAGCAGCATGTGTATAGCTGAGGATGTCCAAGTCGGTCATCAATGGGAGGAGAGGATCTTGGCCCTGTGAAGGTTCTATGCCCCAGTGTAGGGGAATGTCAGGGCCAGGAAGTGGGAGAAGGTGCGGTGGTGAGCAGGGGGAGGGGAAAAGGAACAGGGGATTGTTTTAGTTTTTGGTTTATTTTATTTTTTCTTATTTTATTTTTCTTTTTTAGTTTTTCCATATTTTGTGTGTGTGTGTATGTGTGTGTGTGTGTATTTCACATAATAAATTCGAAATAAAAATTTCCAGGCTATAGAATAAAAATTCAAATCAATGCACACTCATTTTAGACTTGTTGAGAAACTCTCTCCTGCCAGCCCTAGCCAGAGTTAAGACAAAACAGGAACCCGAGCTCTTTCTTTTGCTCTCCCTCACCTATCCTATGGTTCTGGGCAATAGTTTAGTGTGTGCAGCTTTTCAAGTGTTAGAGTGAGGAGCACTTTCCTGCACGTTCACAAAGCCTGTAGATTCTTCTGCCTTGGCTTAATGTCAGAGACTGAAGGGTGATGGTGCCTTTGATTGCTCATGATGGGTTCTTACACTTGGCTTGAGCTAGCAGCGTTTTTTAATGGTGACCATATATATTTTTTGATAGGACTTAAAGCAGTGCTAAGTGGTAAGAGCTAAATGAGTCAATGGTTGTATAGAGTGGGAAATCACAGTGAATATCATATCTTTTTTTTTTTTGTGAATGAAAAGAACGTTATCGGGTCCTTGCTGTAGATGCAGTTTGATTTTCTGCTAGCTGTAGCCTGATTTAACTTCCAGTATGTCTTTCTGCCTTGGGACAAAAGAATGTCAAATGGATGGAACCTTGAATAAATAACACTGTGAGCATTTCTCTAAGACCTTCAGAAAGCAGAAATTTGCATAGAGTACAGTCTAAAAATTCTTAAAACCCTGTGGGGATGTGTTTTATTGTGGATAAAGGAGACTTAGCTTCCAATGACACTTACATTTCCCCAAAAGGCCCTGAATGCTAAAGAACAAAGTTAAAAAGTGAACAGGAAAAGCCACACCTCCCTTTGCTGAATGTGCTTTACTGTAGGATCTGGCCCATGCCAGTGGCCTTCATTTGGACTTTATTTAAAATGCATATTGAGCTAAGATAGGTAAGGTTTGTTCTTGGCTACCAGAATATCCATGTCTGGTTCCAGTTTAAAAACCAAACCAAACAAAACAAAACAAAACCCCCCAAAAACAAAAACCACTTTGATTTATGCCTCCTGAGAGAGAATTTTGAAGTCTTTAACCTGAATTGCACAAGCCCTTCCACAAAGCCCCACGTGAAATAGCAAAGAAGTAATCTACGTGAGAAGCAAAGGAACATTTTACGAAGCGTGGGCTCTGGTTTTCAAAGAGTGAAATGCAGGCTCAGCTCTTCAGAGCGGAAAGGATGAAATCCCGATGGACTATTCTTTTGCACATGACTTTCTTTTAATAGAACTCAACAAGAGGAGGTTTAAAAGACATTTTAAATATAAAACATGTGCATAAGTAATGTTCTAAGTAGTTGAGATTGTTTTGATTCTAAAAGAATAGGAAAAGTTTGTAACCAGCTAATAAGAGTAAAATTAGGTATAATTGCTCTCTTAGATTTTTTAAAAGAGGCTTTTTAGTAACTGTGGTGTTTATCCTGTTGGATTTTTTTCCAGCCATAATGCAAGTCCATGAAGATTTTTTTTATTATAAGACAGGAATATACAGACATGTGGTCAGCACAAATGAAGAACCAGAAAAGTATAAAAAACTTCGGACACATGCAGTTAAACTCACTGGGTAAGACAATTACTTTAAATTTGCATTATATATATACATATATATATATATGTGTGTGTATATGTATATGTATATTCATTGTGTATATATATACATATGTAAATATATGTGTATATATATGTATATATATATTTATGAAAATGAATTCAAGTATAAGAGGAAACAGCTCTGAATCACTGATAAATTGATTGATTGGTTGATTAACAATTTTTGAGTATTCAGTCATACTTTCTTTGAGCCTATATCTGATATCTTCAGTTGCCTCAGATAATTTAGTTTTATCTGCATGTTTTCTATTTGCATTTTAATATTAACTTTAGAAATTTAACCTCATATATCTTTATTCCACTCTGACTAGCATTCCTCATTTTTCAGTTCATATCCTTTTCTATCTCAGAGTCGAACAGTTCCTTATATTTTATAATAAATTATTCATTCAACTTGACCTACTCAACTGACACTCTTCCAGACTTGCATAGACAACCTTACTTGTTATAACCCCATATAAAGGTAGTCTTTATCACTACCCTTTATATGCACACTTCAGTAGTCAGAGATCTTTGGAAGGACAGAAGAGATAGGATGAGAATGTCTTCAGCAGACTTATACAATGATAATAACAGCAGTTTCCTTGCATATGAGAGGCAACCAAGTAGTTGCTTGGTCCTTGCAGCCAAGTTCCTCAGCACTTGGCGTAGATCCACATTGGCTGTGTCACCCCAGGGAGGACAAGAACCCACTAGTTATTCAGTCCTCAAGACCGAGTGAGTGATTCAGCAGTTCCAGTCTGGCTCCTAAAGCTTGGAAGGTTCCTGGAGACCTGGATCTCAGTCAGTGATGGAGCCTGGATGCTGGCTCCGATATCAACTGTGGAATCAGCAGGAGCAGCAGGCACAGGATAAATCAATTCAGCAGTGAGCAGGAGGACTGGGCAGGCAAGAGGGAAGGCGATGACCCTCCTTTTGTCATGGTCTCTTCTTTTCAACCAGGGCTGCTATTGAAGGTGCTGCCAACGCCTTGGATCGTCCTTCTGCATCAATAAGGCAATCAGGATAATTGTATAGTTCAGGTTCCCTACTTAGTTAAGGTGATTTTAATTTGTAGTAAGTGGGCATTAAAACTAAACATCACCATTCCCTCCACTCTTCTTCTTTGTCTGAATCACTGTATGATCCTGACAAAAATTTAAAAAATTAAAGTATCTATGAAAACTATGTATATTTTCCTTTTATATCATTTTATGATGATAAATTTCCATGAGATGTCTTATGCTGCTAGCTAATCACCTTCTAAATACTCATTCTCTTTGTTTTTCTGTTCTTCAAATTGTTATCTCAAAAGCATGGATGCACCTTTGTGCTCTTAAATGATAACTGTATTGTGATATCAATGACAAGTTTGAAGTCATCAGAACACATTCCCTGGAGCCATATGTCACAGTCAGCATATATTGTCTTTATCTGGCAGATTGTACCCAGAAATCCTGTGTCCTTCTTCCTAAATTTCTCTCCCCCACCTGCTTACAACTATTTGCAAACTCCCCTGAGGAGTTTTCTCTCTTTTTTCTTAGATTAGACTTCATTTGAGTAAATGCCCTTATGTTTCAGATCTCAACTTTTAGGAGCAAAACTTTTATTCTTTGTTTTGTTTTATATGTAGCCTGGTTGTCCTGGAACTCACTCTGTAGACCATGATAGTCTCAATATCAGAGATCTGCCTGCCTCTGTCTCCCAAGTACTGAGGAGACTTTATTCTTAACATCTTCCCAATTTTCTAATGTTCTCCATCCAGTACAGGCTTTGCAGCATTCATTGTCCTTAAAACGCCTTCCCCAAAGTCTTTCTTAAACTTACTACACTCCTTTTTAAACTTACCACATATTTCTTCATACTTATTCACCTCATTACTTTTGTAAAACCTTCTTGTTTCAAGGCTATCAATTATCTCTATCTTGTTAAAACCTCTTGTCAGAATTTCCACTTGCCCATCCCTTCATCCTTTCTCACACTTGTTCCAGTTTGCCAGGTTTCTTTTCCCCCTCTTATTCTGGATCTCACTACTATAGTTGTTAAACCCTGGCTTCAAGTCTTGTTCTCTTTTTCCTACTTTTCTCTCCCATTCTCACTGAATTCAGTGCTCTCTGAACTCTTTCTTTTCAGTTTCAGCATCAGATGAAAGCAGGCATCAACTAAACAATATTCCCAAGTTAGACTCCTCTCCTGAACTCCAGACATGTATATTGTGTTCTAGCAACATCTCTCCATGCAGAAGATGGACACTTCAAAATTAGTACTTCTGAAATAGGGCTCTCCATCTTCCTCTTTCTCTGCAGCAGCACCACCACCACCACCACCACCACCAGCAGCAGCAGCAGCAGCACCAGCATTTTCTCACTGAGCCCATGCAAACTGTCCTCCCACATGGTTTTGTGAGAAAGCTTGGAATTATCTCTTATTCCTTACCTCAAAGCCTTCTTTGAGTATATCACAGCATCTACTGACACTATTTTCAAAGCCAACTTACTCTTCATCCTCTGCATTATCTCTGACTGAATGTCCATTACTCTTATTTTGTATCTGGAATACTGATAGGTATTCTGGATAATTGCATTTTTAGTATAGAACCCAGGGTTTCCCTGTAAAACATTACTCAGATCTAGCTGCTCATTTGCTTAGAATTAGTGGTCCATGATTTTCTTGCCTACTAAACTAACCCAGCTACCAGCTTTTTGATGTCAAATTCTCTTAACTTTGACTCTCCTTCCATCCAATGTGATCTCCTACCAAATAACCAATCCCTTTGGTGTATACAACTTCATCTAGTCTGCTCAAATTTACCTTATCCGTGTGGCTTCTCTGAAAGTCCTATGGGATTCATCATTTGCTCTATCTTCCCTTAGTTCTGCTTCTCCTTAGCTGTTGCTCTGTTCTCTACAGTTCTACATTAGTGAATGATTTTATAATTCTCTTCTTGTTGACCATGTATCATCTAAGTTGAAGCTTCTTGAGACCAGATCTCTTTGCACAATGAGAATATGTTACCAAATCATCTAATACAATGTTAACTCATGATAAATGTTTAATGCATTTTATTATTGAACCTTTTAAGCTTCTGTTCTTAGCTAGTTTCAGTTGTTACTATTAAGCTTTAAATAGGATAAGTTTTAGTTTAAAAATAAGAGAAGGAGAAAGTGGAGAAAAAAGCCAGGGCACTCATGAGCTTTGATTCAACTTGTGGACAATGGACCCATGATCACAGGGCCCTTTCTTCTTCTTCTTTCCTAGAGGCATATCTGGTTCTGATGTCAGTTTGCACAGGCTCTGTGAGCCTTCTAATACATCTCTTGAAGGTCGTTAACATCTTGCATGTTTTTTTCAGCCATTACTCTAGATGGCTGCTAGGATTTTGGTAGCACAATTGGATTCTTATGTGGTTTTATTCTGATCTCTCATGGATAGTTTGGAAAGGGAGTAGAGTTTGCAAATGTCCTCACTGTAAAGATCTTGAGAGAAATTTCTACAAAGCCTGACATAACTATTGGTCGTGGATTTAAATATTCAGGTTCAGTAAAGACAGGGTTGAACTTGTGCCACCTCTCAATGTCCAGTCTTATTTTGATATAGTGCAAAGTGAGTCTCTCTGTTGTTCCTTAAAGTTATGTTTTATATTATGACTGCTTCATTCACTAAAGATAGAAAAAAATAAAGGAATTGATGCTTTAAGTTTTTTGTTTGTTTGTTTCTTTGTTTGTTTTTTAGTGTCAATCATGCAGTGAATTTTCAGGAAGTGAATGGAGTATAAATGGACGCATCTGTGATTGCAGTGTTTTATTGTGATTCAAAACTAACTCTTCTTTAGTTCTACTCCCTAGCAGTTTGAACTTTAATTTTTCTAATCTTAATCTGTGTCACTCATATTCATTTTTGTCTTTGGTGATATCCTTGGTCTAGAAAAACTTCTTCCAAACACTTTATGTGGTAGATGTTTTTTCTCTTTCAGGGCTCCCTGATTTATGGCAACTGCTCACTGTCTGTCTCTACTGCTTTAGTAGTCACGGTGTCTATGTTATCCTCACTCTTATTATCACTCAGGCTGAGGTTTATGGAGATGGATGTGTTTCTCTTTCATGACTACTGCTATTCTGCCCACATTCAGAAGCCCCTGGAATTTGGAACCTATAAAATGTATCTTCTTTCTATGACAATTAACAAAACTAAATTTGTTGGTAGGAATATCATATATATATACATACATATTTATATATATATATATATATATATATATATATATATATATATATATATATATGTATATATACAAATGTTTGAGGCCATCTGGGCATTGTTTGGTGCCCTGGAGCCATAGATTTTAATTCCTTTCTCCACCAGTAATTCCTTATTTGGTAATTACTACATTCAGGAGATAAGTGCATTAATGAGTTAGAGAGTAATCAAGTATCTCAAGAAAGTTAATGTCCCTTATCTGCAGAGCTCAATATACTTTTGTGAAGTACCTAACACATTTATCTGAACAAACTGTTTGCTGTCCTTTGTGTAGAAGTCAAAGCTATTAGGTTTAATTTACTTGAACAAATGAATTTGAGCTTATATTAAGTGCTTAGCACTAGGGAAGAAAAGCTCGAATAATGTGCAGTCTCATTTCTTAGAAATTATGGTTAATTATCATTGTCCTGTCTATTGGATTAAGGAATACCTCAGAAATCAATTATGTACAATTTTGGATGTGTCTGTAAGCACTTTGCAGAGTGGATAAACTTAGGTAATGCAGGATGTACCTTCAATGTAGTATGTAATTTCAGACTGAATATTGAGGGGGGGAAGTAAAGACTAGTGGAATACCAGCATTTTTTTTTTTCTATGCTTCCTGACCCCGCAAGATGTGAGCAAGTTCTCCTAATGGCAGGTGTGAGCCGTTTCTGCTGCTATGCCTTGACCAACAAGATGAGCTGTATCTTTTAATCCATAACTCAATGTATAACCTTCTTCCTTTAAGTTGTTTTTTGTTCGACATGAAAAAGTAGTTAATAAGAAAGTGAGGCACATACATATATAACGGATTCTATCAGAAGGCAATAAAGGCCTCTTCCTATGTATAAAACACAGGATAGTAAAGGACATATATAAATCTAGAATGTTTCTTTTCTAACACCCTTTCTTTGTCTCTTTTTTATTCCCAAGACATCTCTTGATACTATTTGGGGATGATGCACTGAATAAAAATGTCGTGTCTTTAAACTGTTATTTCTTATATTGCAAATTAGAAAATATCACTGCTAAAACTAAGGAATCCCTTTGGTTTCAAGATGGATCCTAGTTTTCAAGATGTTGGAACTTGAAAAGATTGCATATGAGTAACAAAAAATGTTCTTTGAGATATTTCACTTCAGCACATGCTTCCTGTGTTACAATCACACTGCCTTGTCGGTTCATCCATGTCCCTGACAGTTACCTGAAGTCCAAAGTTCG
The DNA here is from genome assembly GCF_008632895.1 of Mastomys coucha. Lineage (NCBI taxonomy): Eukaryota > Metazoa > Chordata > Mammalia > Rodentia > Muridae > Mastomys > Mastomys coucha. The sequence continues at coordinate 71,698,911 of NW_022196906.1, read as the reverse complement.
CAATGCATTGCATGAATGGTATTTATTTTGCAAATGTTTCTAATGAATCACTGAGAGAATTTAGTGATTAAATGCAATATTTGAAATTCTAGATAATTATAATAAAACCACAAGTTTTTACTCTCCCTTATTGTCATCTCTGTAGAAAAAAATCGTGAAACTGTAGTCTACATATTGCCAAAGGAGAATAATGCTTCAAGTCATTATTTTGTTATGTGTAACTAAAGTCTCATTTATCACATTTATTGAACAAATGGTTAAGTTCTGAGGCTTTAACCATGGATAGAACAAAGACTCTGACCTCCCCCACCAAACCAAAAACTTGTTGATAGCTACACAACTATTCAACATCAAAAATTATATTTTGCAAGGGCCAGAATACATATACTGATCTTTGTTGTCTAGATTCAGCAGTATGAAGAATTTTAAAAAGCTTATGAACATTAAGTAGTAATACAGCAAAAGTGGAGAAAAACCTATAGTGATATGAAACCTGATAGGGAAAAAAATTGTAATAGTCAAAGAAAGGCAAAAGGAAGAATTAACGAAGTAATTTCTTGAGTGGCTTGTGATTTATTGCTCTTTAAATTAAATTAAGTTAATTTAATTTAAATTATCCACTCACAGATATCTCAAAAATTTATGCTGAAAAATGATTTAAAACTTTAGCATACTTCCCTATAAATTGTGAAGACGTCTGTAAGATGAAAATCTCCAGATGAGGGCTAGGAATGCAGCTCAGTGGCACAGTATTCACTTAGTAGATGTGAGCCCTCAGGTTTGATCTTTGACAACCCCCACCCACTGCCCAATAAAGATAAATGACAGAGTAAGCAAGTGAGTATATTGATCTTAGGACAGAAAAGCAATAAAAGCTGAAGATGGATAGTATTAAAAATAATAAGAAAAGCACTGAAACTAAGGCATGAGAAATCCAATGTCTGATGAACTAAGAAAGAAGAGTCCAGAGTGATGGAACAGAAAGGGCTGGCAAGGAGGGGTGAGGGGAGCAAGATGGCAGAGAGGCAGAGAAATGTTAGAGTGTGGAGAAATTTACAAAGCTGAAAGGAGTTGAAATCCAAAGAAGGCCATGAGCCTTATTTGGATAGTATGGTAATCCCATTGTGTCAGGACAGTAGATGAGGATAGAACAAAATGCTTTACTGTTTAGGGTAGTGGTATCTTGGTGATGAATGGTTATTTTGTATCTGTAGAAGAAGGAAGAGATTAGATTTCATTACCAATAATTTGAGGGAAATAAGATTATTGGCAATGGGCTTCTAGATATTTAGGAAATAAAGGAGCCCAAAGAAGCAAAAGGGATTGCCATTTGATGGCCATGGTACCACCCAGCCCTCTTGTGTACACTTTGTGCAGTGGTGGGTCACTCCTGAGGTTACAAACAAACAGGAACGGATAGTTGAGTTCATCCAGATGTTGGAGATGGGTACCATTAGTCAGCAAAGCTGTTTCTTCCATCCATACCTAGACTTCCATGGAGACGAGGCTGATTGACACATTGATCAATGTTGAGTACACAGTAGTCGCCAAGAAATCCAGGTGCACAGTCACACAGAGAAGCCCCAAGAGCATCCCGACACATGACACCATGTAGACATGGCAAGGATCCACATTCATCAATTTCCATCTCACAGTTCATACCCCAATACTCTCGAGGACAGCCACACATGAATCTTTCTATCTCAATGAGGTCATAACTAATACTGTGATTGCACAGGTAGCGGATTCATAGGAACACACTGTGAGACTTTGATGCCTCTTTGTTGGTCAAAACCTTGTCACAATGTACAAACATGTGAGGACACTATTGACATCTATGTTTGTCACTACTGGACTGGGTAAATTGGTGCCCTATGTGATATATACATAAAAACATGTAGTAGCCAATTTGGGAGTGGGGAATGTACCGTGCTGTTGGTACCCAGAGGATTCTCCTCAGAGGTGAATGGAAGGGGTGAGAAGGGGCTGTGTAAGCTAGAGACTAGAAGGAGGTGGGCAGCAATTGGCATGTGAAGTGAATAAATAAACAAACAAATAAATAAAGCATCAGAAAAGCAAGTGTGCTATAAAAATTACAGAAACTATGAAATAGGAAAAAATAGGAATTAAGAGAAAGTAGAATTGAGTTAAAAGCCATGATAATTTTACTCTCAGTGATTTCATTTCTTTATTTTTTTACTAAATTCAGAAACAATTATGAGACAATGTCATGTAATAATAAATAGTATTATAAATGTTAAACATATTCTTGTGGAGTTACTAAACACCATGATTATTTATAGTAGATGCACAATTTTTTGTCATACTAATTGTGTACTCTATTGTTAGAAGTCATCTCTTCCACTCTCATCTATCTATCTATCTGTCTGTCTGTCTATCTAAATATCTATCATTATTAATCATATATTATGTATCTATGTACCTATCTATAATTATCAACATACTTATCTACCATCTGTATACATAGTAATTGTTATCTCTCTATGCATATACTATCATATAAGATACTTGCTCACTAATGTATCATAAAAGCTATACTTTCAGGTTGATTTAATAGGATCTTATCCCATATTTTACATAAGTAAATTTCAATGATTTTCTGAACTTAAATTGATAGAATGATTATAAAATCATTCCACTTAGTTTATGCTAGGGTATTAACTTTTTACCAACATGTTTTTTTCCCTCTATCCTTTAAAATAGCAATTGAAAACTAAGTCTGAACTTTTAGACAATGTTATGTTTAATACTTGGACAATTCATTACTTGTGAGTAGGAGTTTTAATTAGATTTTTAATGCACAGATTTAAGATAGTTGAATGAACATTTCTACTATGATGATTTAATGAATGCATATTGATGTATAGTTGTCATAAGTAGTTCAGACAGCACAAATTATTTAATTTGTGTGTTAAAATGACTTTCAAAAGCGAAATAGTTTTTCCTTCATTATTCTTTCTAATGGGTGGATAATATACCTGATATAAAAATATAGCACGTGGACCTCAATGGGAAAGTTAGGGGAAGGACTAAAGGAGTTGAAAGGGTTTGCAATCCCATCGGAGGAACACAACAAAATCAGCCAACCAGACCCTCCCTCCTCTAGAGCTCCCAGGGACTAAACCACCAACCAAAGAGTACACACGGAGGGACCCAGATTGCCTTGTCTGGCATTAATGGGAGGGAAGGCCCTTGGTCCTGTGGAGGCTCGATGTCCCAGCATAGGGGAATGCTAGGGTGCTGAGGCAGGAGAGGGTGGGTGGGTGGGGGAGCTCCTTCATAGAAGAAGGGGGGAGGGGCACGGGAAAGGGGCTTTGCGGAGGGGAAACTGGGAAGGCGGATAACATTTGAGATGTAAATAAATAAAATAACCTATGACACTCAATATACTATATGAAATATATTATTTATAAATAAATTATTATAAATATATTAAAATATATACTCTAATTTTTCTTGGGGAAAATTGATCAGAGATAGATTTAATATTTTTGAAGTCTTGCATGCATTTGTGACACACTTGAAACGTTCAAATAACAAATAACTGCATGGTTTATACTGCTAGTATATAGTGTATATAATAAAATACATTCAGAAGACAAAGGAGCTAAAACCATCCAGTGGAAAAAGGACAGCATTTTCAGCAGATGGTGCTGGCTCAACTG
>NW_022196906.1:71673996-71694606 GCF_008632895.1 Mastomys coucha | reverse complement strand
ACCCTCGGAGCTCCCAGGGTCTCAACCACCAACCAAGGACTGCACATAGAAGGGTCTGATTGTTCAAGTAGCATGTGTATGGTAGAGGATTGCAAAATCGATCATCAATAGAAGGAGAGGAACTCGGCCCTGTGAAGGTTCTGTGCCCCAGTGTAGGGGAATGCCAGGGCCAGAAAGTGGGAGAGGGCGGGGTGGCAGGCATGGGGAGGGGGGAGGCAACAGGGGTTTGTTTTTGTTTGTTTTTTTGTTTTTTGGAGGGGAAACTGGGAATGGAGAAATTCGCATGTAAATAAAGAAAATATCTAAAATAAAAAAAAATACTGTCTACTGTTTATGATCATTGAAATAATTTACTTTATCGACCTTAACACTCCAGGATTTTATAATTTGCAAGCTATCTCACTATATCAAGAAATAATGCAATGAGTAACATTTCAAAGATTTGCATTGGCATTATGTAAGCTTGTGTCTGTCGGCAGACCATTATTACACTATATCAATCTTGTTATCGACTTTTTATGTGCCATTACTCATAGAAAAACATTAATAAAATCCTTAACTTTTGTTTATAAAAGCTGAGGTATTAAAGAAAATTAATGAAATTTAAAAAGGGGAATAGCATTGATTGGAATTAGAATATATTATTATACAATAACAGTTTCAAGAGAAACAAAGGGTTATTTAATATTAAATTGTTCAGAGATTGCAGAGCTCTTTCCCTAAGATAAAAATCTCACTATTCTCTTCTCCTGTATGTTGATCACTCCCAAGTTTTAAACTTCAACTATTTTTGGTTCTCCTCTCCAGATTGATGGACCTGACAGTATAGATCCATCTGATTATGATTTGAAAGGTTCTAATTTTAGTAAGATTAAACTTTTTAATTTAAATTAATAAGGATGCCTACTGAGATAAGTAAATCCTTTCCATGGATCTGTTATATATGTATTTACAACAGTGGATTCGCCACAGTGAGGCTGTCAGTGGTGTGAGAGTTAACTCTATCACGCAGAGGCCCACAGGCTTCACGTACTGAGGAGCACAGCACAGTCAACTTTTTTCAGTTTTTATTTACAGAGGAAAGTTTATTTAAAAATACTGCCTTTTGAAATTTTGGCAAAAGATTCTGATACATTATACAGTAAATAGGATAATAGGATAATAATAAATAAAAAAATCTTGTGAAGCTATTTATAAAGTATACTTTCATTGAAAAGGCTCACATTAAATGTAAATATTTCATATCAACACTATTCTCACAGTGTACATGTGACTTTTATACATATGTGCGCTTTTGTTATTTTTTAAAGTGTTTCGGAATGGCAAAGAATAAAAATGTTAAATGTATGAACTGCTTATTTTACATTGGTAAATGCTAATATATCCTGACACTATTGCTTTTCATAAAATTCATTTATTTGGAGTATTTTCTAGTATAAAGATAGTATATTTCTGCATAAAAGTTTCCTGCTTACAAAAGGTGTTTTTACAGAAATATCAAGGGGTTTATAGTGGGTTAAAATATAAGATTAAACAAAGTGTGGTACCACAGAGCTGTAGTATAGATTATCTGAAGATAAGGCAGAACATTTGCAAGTTTAAAGACTGCTTGGGTTATAGACTTGACTGAGAGGCAGCCAGTGGGACCCCACTACAGAATGCAGAGCATTTGTGTGGGAGGAAGTAGCTTAGTGACAGAGCACTTTTGTAGCTTGTCCTAGGTTTTACTTTTCTACACTACAAAAATAAATGAGCAAACAAATAAATAAAAAAAGTAACTAACTAGAGAAACAAACAAACAAAAAGAAAGAAATAAAGAAATAAAGAAAACAAACTTTAATACAAAGTTGGGATTGACTGGTATGAAGAAAAATACAAAGTAAAGATAAGGTAGAAAATCAGAAAACATAAAATGGAGTCCAAACTAAATTAATACAAGAATGTATATCTTATAAAAAACTTCCACAGTTCTCAACCTCAGATTTGTAGGAAATAGATTAATAAATCTAGGGTAGCATCATAAAATACTTGCTGACCTCTTGTTTGAAAGTGTCCTGTAGTATGGTTATTATTAATAATAATTTATTGTTATAAAATTATACATTTATAGCAACAAAATATATAAAATTTATTAGAACAATCTATTCAAATATAACAAACAATAAATGTAATGATAAACTTACAATCATTATTTTATTATACTATATTAATAATATAAATTATTAAATCAGCATTGATTTTCCCTAAGGTCTCTTTCAGTTCATAATAACCTTAGACTCAGGTAGACGTTTTCTACTAAAATTTTAGCTTTCTTACTTTATCTGGTTTGCTTCTTTCTCTTTGGTTATACAATACCTCATTGTATTTGTTGTGCATATTTCTCATTATGTTTTCCACTCATGTCAATGTTATGAAGTCAAACCTTTTTTCAGTCTACCGGTAATACAAATTAAAACTCGAGAGTATTCTTGATTCCTATAATAAATATTTTCCAGGTATTAACATTTTTTTAAAGAGTCTAGTTCCTGTTTCCTTTACATTCCCCTAAGGACAAGGAGAAATTCGTTCAGTCTCTCTTGATGGGAATCAAATGTTCAGAGAATCTTTTTGGCCCCACTCGACATATTCATTGTTTGTTTCAGGAACCATTCACAACCAAGTTCTTCATTGAAGTTTGTGCTGACATGACCAGCTGTTGGCTCTGTGGCCAGCCTTGTTGATACTAGTCTGTCTTTGCTGTGTTGATAAGACTGGTTATTCTCAGAGGCAGTCAGTGTGCATCAATACAAGGAAACTTTCTCATCACAACCAGTGGTCACACTTTCTTTATGAAGAATATGTTACCTTGAGTGTGATAATCCCCTGATTACATTTTTGTTTCTCCCTTGGGATTTTCATCACTAATTAGGAGGGTCTCAGAAGAGACAGAAATTTGGGGCATGTGGCCAAGAGAAAAGTTGAAATAGATGTAGCAAAGAGTTTGTGGGGTTTTTGGTCATCTAAAGTCAAAGGGAGGTTTTTTTTTGTTTGTTTGTTTTTCAAAGTCCCTTTATTTTCTCATCAGAAATCTACATGGCTAATATTTTAAGAACAGCCACTCTTTATGATGCTTAGAGAATAAAATTATCTAGTTGAAATTTAGAAGAATCTCAAATAGGAAACTAACGTGCAGACAGCGGAGGTTTAATAGCAGGTATGGGTGAAGAGATCGCTCAGCAGTCAAGCAGGCTTGCTGCTCTTGCAGAAGACCAAACTTCATTTTCTGGCACCAACATGGGCATCAGTGCCCAACACCACCTGTAGCTCCAGCATTAGGATATCTGACACCCTCTTCTGTCTTCAGCAGGCATCTACAACTACATGGACATACATATATACATGCACATACATACAAATAAAGAGAAATCTAAGAAGAAATAGTAGCAGCATTGCTAACTGTTAGAATGAATAGGTGAGTGTGAGGTATAATCTTTGCAGAACTGATGGCTTATTGTAGTTTGCTGGAAGTTTCAGGAATTGAAGAGAAATGTGTCAACTGTAACTCCCAAGTTTCTTCCAGATCTAAAATATGTACTATTAACTGTATTGAGGAGTTACAGAAGGGTAAGAGATGAATGTACAAAGAGTTTATTTTTAGTATGTTGATTTGGGGGAATTCTCAAGTATCTAAAACTAAAATACAAAGCAAACATTTATGTATATTTCAGGAATTTAAAACTATATTTTTAAAACTCCAAAGCAGAAACTTTAACAATTATTGACATTTCAGGGAGGGAAATATGGGAGAGAGAATAAAGGAAGGGACAAATGCTATAATTACAATCTCAAAAAAAAAAATTTAAAAAGCTTTTAAAAAGGCAAAGTTGATTATATGAGCATGAAGAAAAGTTAGTTTATTTTCCAGTAAGGAGACTGACAATGATGTGTCTTAAAAAAAAAAAATCACTGTTGACATTTCCTCTATAGCCACCATCCTACTGGCAGAGAACTTGCCTCATGACGGGGACATCAGATAAGATTTTAGTGACCCTGGCTTTAAAGGGCAGGTGGAGAAATAGCCATGTAAGGAAGAAGGAAGCTAGAGCATTTCATGTCCGATAGATCTTGGAGCAAGTGAACTCTAAGGAAGACAGATTGCTTCATAGTGTGAAGTGTCGCTTAGATCCTGGATGAATTAGATTACTGGAAAAAACTGTACTGTGGGATTAGAATTTTGTGTCTTAGAAAAAGAAATTTTAAAAATGACAGTTGGTTCTCACTGAGTCTTTTTGTTCGCATATAAATGTAGTGAAGATTCTTTTATCTTCAGTTTAGGTTCTAATAAATTGCATTTCTTCCATGTAAATTTTCTTGGCATTCAAATATTTCTATAGCTAGTTTTGTGTGTGTGTGTGTGTGTGTGTGTGTGCATGTGTGTGGTTAGTTAGTGTGTGTTTCTGTTTGTGTGGGGGGGGCTGGAAGGGGGCTAGGTAAGAGTCTTTGAAAGGAGGGCTGGAAAGGTGGTTCCATGATTAAGAATGTTTTCTTGCTATTCCTGCAGTGGGCATTGCTCTCTGTTCCCAGCACCCAGTTTTGCGTAGCTAGCAACCTTCTCTAACTACAGATCTGTGGGTTCTGACATCCTATCCTGGCCTACACTAATAAACATACACAGAATTTTAAAAATGAAATCAGTGTGGAAAGATGGTTCAGTGATTAAGAGCTCTTGCTTCTCTTCCAGAAAAGCAAGGTTTGGGTCCCAGGGAGCTCATAACTAGCTGTATCTCCAGGGGATGTGAGGCCTCTGGCCTCTGAGAATGCCAGCACTTCAATGCACACATCCACGTGCTCACATATATACCTATTTATGACTTAAAATATTACATCTTTTAAATATGAAGACAAAATTAATGGATTTCCAAAATTATTTGAACCTTACACAAAAGTGGAAAAACGTTGTCATTTAATTCTTTAGAGCCTCCCCAGTTTTTCTACTTTCAATACATTTTATTGAGCAACAACTGTGTTAGGTACAGGGGATATTGAGATGAGCAACATGCATTGCATCAATAAATGAAAGGAAATTAATGGTCTCACTGTTTTGATGTAGATCTGTCACTCCAGGAATCCACTGGGAGGTTCCCCAAGGCTGCTGGCATTCAGAGAGTTTCACTTAGCATGCACAGGGAAGGCTCTGGGAACTGTGAAACTGATCAATGGGGTTTCTTTGCTTCTGCTTTCAGTACTGATAGCTTCCTGTTGACTCCTTTGTCAGGGCTGAATCAAAGTGACACGTCCACACCTCACTTGTTCTCTTCTCAGACACTGTTTTTCCCTGATTTGTTATCTCGATGGCTGATCAAATATATTCCCCACTGTAACTACTGTTCCTGTGATCTGCCTTCTACAAACAATCGGTAAAGCAACAACTCAAGGGAAAAAAAAAAGCTTAATTTTTTTTTTTTTACTTAGAAAAATGTATGATAGGAGGGTTGTTATGAAAGGATTCTGAGAAAAAAACATGTAAGTGTTCATAAAAATGTAGTTTATTAAATGTCTGTGCACTCATGTAAGTGCACGCATGGGTGTGTGTGCATGTGTGTGCAGGTGTATGATTATGAGTGTGTACACTTGTGTATGTATGAGTGTACAAGTGTATGAGTATGTATAGCCTGTGTGTAGGTGTGTGAATATGTGTGCACATATGTAGAAGTGAATGAGTGTATGTGTGTATGTGGGTAGGAGTGTGATTTTTTTGGTATTATGTCAAGCACAGGATTAATGATGACTGTGATGAAGTACTGTGTAACATAAAATATAGGAGTTTTTTTTACTCAGTCTTGGATTGGAATGCCAGTTCTGTGCTCAGGAATCTTAGCTTATTTAATCATGTGGTGGTATTTCAGCTTTCTCAAATATTCCACTGAGATAACACATTTCCTCTCTGTCTTGTTATGAACATTAATTAAGACAAGATATATGTTCTCTAGTAGGCTTATCATTATATACTTGCTTCAACTTTTAAAACCTTAGCTTGCTCTTGGTCAAATTAGTCCAAGGGGAAGTTTTTGTCATAATCCCTTAATGTGAGGAACTTTCATGCCCCTTCTGAGGGTTCTTTTACGTGTTAACCAACACAAAGCTGACCCTGCAAGTCTCTCTCCCTCTCTCAAAGGACAACTCAAAGGTCGACAAGAACTAGACACCACATTATGTCAACCTCTCAGGTCCCCTTCCCCATTTCAAATCTCCGGAAATTCACACTTGACTAGAACACAAGCCTCTGGCTGTTTATGGACCAGGACACAAAGGCAGCATGATAGAACTGCACAGCCTACAGACAGCAGAGTCAGGAGTGGCTAGCAGAGGTGTCTAGTATTCAAGGAAACGATGCTACAGGTGGATAACGGATGCACAAGAATAAGCCATAAGTAAGAGAAGCACAGAAATTAACTCCAACTGTATCTAACAAAGCCTAGGATTTTAAAGGACCACAAAGAAACTGAACTGAAATTCGTATCATTTTAGTCGGAATGGTTATCAAAACCAGGGAATTGAGGGACTCCTTTTTTCCTCCTTCCTTCCTTATTTCCTAACTTCTTTCTTCCTTCCTTCCTTCCTTCCTTTCTTTCTTTCTTTCTTTTCTTTCTTTCTTTCTTTCTTTCTTCCTTTCTTTCTTTCTTTTCTTTCTTTCTTTGTTCTTAGTATCATTAATAGAAGAATTTCAAAATGACTTGGAGGAAAGCTTAGAGATAATTTTCATAGGTGAGAAAAAAAGAGCAAGACAGTCAACTATAACCTTAGAATCTGCCAGGAGAAGGGGGATGGATGAGAAGAAAAAGAAAGCTGTGAAATTTAAAGTTAGAGTCCAAGAAAACCAACAGTTTAGTTAATGATGTCCTTAAGCAGCTGAGTGATAAACAGGTAACTGCACTGCACAAGGCAGGTTGGCTCCAGAGGATAGGTGAGAAAACACCAAGTGTCAGGGGGAAAGAAAGTATGCTTAGCCTTTGGGCCAGCATCCAGAAGGAAAAGATAAAAATAAACAGGAAAATGTTATACTTTTTTGAATTAGAACTCAAGAAAATGGACAGGCTTAACCTTGCTGCTTGGCGGAAGCTTTGCATGTAACTATGCTGAGGATGAGTTTATGGTAATTATTCTCCCCGATCTGCAGCAAGTCTTCAGATGAATTATATCTCCTGAGGAATGGACTCCTAGCCAGATGATTGATAGGCCAGCTCCATTAATTCTTAAAAGTGGAAACAACACTATGTGATGTTCCAATCTTTGGAGATCAGTAGATCACACTCTTTAGACCAGGAGGAAGCAGTTTTCTCTGAGTGTGTGTCTAGAGAGTCCTGAGATCTCTACTTTTTAATCTGGATTTTTTTATTGAAAAAAATTGCTATTTTTTTATTGAACCACAAGGATAATATAAAATAGGAAAGAATTGATGATTTCTTTACAAAAAAAAATTTTAATGAGGATTTACAAGGAAAGTAGTTACTTTGCCAGCTGATGCAGAAAACAACTCAAAACCACAAACATGTTTATCAATAGCCACATTTTGCTTCCTACAATTATGGAGTATTAATTTGTTTGCATTTCTTTACCATTAGTTGTTTTCAACCTGTTGGTTGCTTTCTGCAAACAATTCTCTCTCTCTCTCTTTCTCTCTCTCTCTCTCTCTCTCTCTCTCTCTCTCTCTTTCTCCCCACAACCCCCCCCCACACACACACATAAGCACACACACATACACACACACACACACTTCTATGTCAGGGATATCAAAGAGTACATAACTTGAGGATAAACTCATACATTAAACTTAGGTTATAAATACTGATAGAATGGGAAATCCAATCCATAGTAAAGAAGATTGCATTGCTCTCTTAGAGGACTTAAAATTTAAACAGGCTGACTGCACAGTAGGATAGCAGGTTAAATACAAAAGTCTTAAAATTAGCTCAAGATATATTATCAACTTAGAGTAATGTCCAGCAAAATTTCAGTCTCTTTGGGATCAAGATCTATTTTCAGAAAACCCTATCACCACAAGCACTCTACCTTTGCTTAAAGCACATGACACAAGGTTACCTATCAGAAAGTTAAACTAGTATTTTATTCTGTGGTCCTAGAAATAATATTTATACATATGGAATGTAGAATTAAGTCAGTAGATTAAGTCAGATCTATGAATAAACAAACCAGGAGGTTTTGTTAAGGGAATGTGTTGCTACAGCAACTTACAATTTGTTCTCTGCACAGAATTTATTTTATCACTGACTACCTCAATGAGAACAAGGAAAAATTCTGCTCAAGTCTATGCTGTAATAAAAAAGGAAAAAAAATGCACAAACCCCACCAAAACTTTTATATAATAAGTGAATACTATTTGCTACATTAAGTGACAAATTTAATTCATTCTCATCTGTAAAATATACACATTAAGTATTGCTCCTACCTAGCTCTTCTTTGTAATAACTCTATTCATTACATTTCAGGATACACGAACCAGGACTCTAGGATGGACCTAGATGAACTTTTAATAGAACACTGTTATGATGGCCTATGTGCTTTCTCTGTCCCACAAGTTCTATTATTCATTCACAATTCATCAACAGTAAATAACATTTTAATCTTATGTGTGTTTATAATCATCTTTCCCCCAAACTTTCATAATTTTGTAGTAATGTGTAAAGGACAGCTCTTCACATTATCTTGAATTTGTCTCTGATTTATACCTTCATTTCTCCTTATGATCTTCTACAAATTATTCGACTCAATATGCTTTCATAACTTAGCACAGCAAGTAATGATTCCATCCTTTCTCCCTTGAGGTCCTAGCTTTCATTGCTTATGTTATTAATTTCTTCTTAGATATTCATAATAATGTGGACACTTAGATTCATGCCTTTTGAAATGCTGGTTTATCTCTTCAGGCCTCATTTTTATTATCTGTGAAGTAAATATCTTAGCTTGGATAACCAGTGGTGTGAGAAAACACTGTGATCAAATCAATTTAAGAAAGAAAAGGCTTATTTTATCTTAGAGTTGTAGTCCATCATCCAGGAAAGTAAGGGCAGGAATTTGGAGACAGAAACTGATGCAGAGGCCATGGAGGAGTATTGCTTATTGATTTGTTTTTTATGGCTTGCTCAGCCTGCTTTCTTATAACAACTAGAACCACCGGCCGAGGGGTGACACCAGGGCCTGTGGATGAGCCTATGCCCATCAATCCTCAATTAAGAAAATGCACCACAAGCTTGAGCACAACCTGATCTAATGGGGAGATTTTCTCAGTTAAGGTTCCCGTCTTTGAGATGATTATAGCTTGTGTCAAGTTAGCATAAAACCAGCCAGCACATAAAGATAGTAGATTAAAATCAGATACATTTTGTGGGGGGTTTGTCTTTACCATCAGGAGACACCAACAACATTTAAACCAATGAACATAGTTATCCCGTTAAATTATATTTAGAAAAATAGACATCCAGCCAGATTGAACATGTGAGCCACAGCTGGCCAACCCTTCGTTAGGACCATAGTCTCCAAGTTATTAGTGCCTTTTAGCCTAAGAGGATGTAAAGAGTAACTTCTATTCTTAGCACTAAAGGACTAATACTTTTACTATACTATCTTGTTGTAACCCATTACTCTGGCTAATTGCCATCAGTAGGGATAGATGACTTGAGACATTGCTTCTCTTCCCCTATATATTTGTCATGATTTTATGCATTTCACATATAGTCTTTACATATGTCAGACTGAAAAGAGGTAGCTCTCTCAGATGTACAAGACTTCATTCACTGGCTGTAACTGTCTACCTATGTCCCTATGCTTATTGCTGCAGGCCAGTTTAAATCTGATAGCTACATTCCCTTTCCTTCTTGATATGGTAGGATAAGGAAGATATATGAAACAGTTTACTAAAAAAAAATAGCTTTCAGTAATCTCCCTCTGTTTCTCAAATCTATGACCAAAACCTGGAGCCACTTGGCTAAATATATCAATGAAGCACTAACATTAGATTTAGTGACTACTAGCTTGATTTCTGGTTTCTTGAAGTGGCAAATGAAGTGAGGTGTGGAAGTCACTTAATTTCACCTGACTCTTCCACAATCCATTTTCATTCACCTTTGATGTATGAAGAGACACTTGCTGTAGCCCCCCTAATATACTCTGCACAGCTACATGCAATGGGTATGACCACTATTACGAGTCTCCTAGACAATTCTAGTATAATATTTATGGTAAAACAAAACTCTGTGCCTTTGCCTGATTCTCACTATGGTTAGCTTCCAAGTCTTTATATAAAAGGAATTGAGACTCTAACAAAAAGTCCCAAATCTAAAAGCAAATTCTGTAACTAATAGTTATGTCACTGTAATTTACTCAGAGCCTACCTGAAGGTTTCATCATACTTGGATCCTAGCTTTCAGTTTCCAATATGAGTGATTGATTTTTCACATAAACAGAAATATTTATTGCTGAAATGGGCGGCGCTTCTAGAAAATTGTTATGCGTCCACCTTTTGTGAACTTTGTTTCCTTCCATCTGGATCTGTCCTCACTAGTACAGAATAAGTCTACTTAAAAAAACATAAATTTGAATCCTCATTGTTAGCCTTTTGGGGACATTCTAAGATCCCAGAAGCAAATCTTGGGAAGCATTCTGACATGGTTTATTTTGTCTGATAATTCTGTTACAAAACAGATCTACCATCAAATAAAATGAGCTGGAATTAGGGATCATGCAATCCCATCACTGAAGGACATGTTAATGTCCATGGTTCATGCTGTCTGTGGCCCATGTTACCACTGAAGGCCACGTAGATGTCTGTGGTCTGTGCTATATACTGAAGTCATGGGCCAGCCCCCACCTGTAACTGCAACTCCACGTGATTCATTGTCCTCTTTTGATCTACAAGGACACTACCCACATATCCCCTAACCTTTACCTTGTATCACATACATAAAAATAAAAAGAAATCTTGTGTTTTGAGACATAGGTCAGCAGGTTAAGATACATTCTTCCAAGTCTGATGACTTGAGTTTAGTTTCTGGGACTCACATATTGGAAAGAGAGAAGCATCATTTTTAGGTTGCCTCTGACTTTCACATGCATGCAAAGGCACACAGGTGCAAATGCATGTACACACGTGTGAACACAGACATACCTGGACACACACACATACACACACATTAATAATTTTAAAAGATTAATAGAACTATTTACTTATTATTACTTCATAGCTTTATATGAATCTGATTCCTAGGGAAGACATACGGATGCATGAATTAGGAATCTTGTCGTTATAGCAAAATTCCTCTCTGTATAATTCCTTTATCAGAATTTCTTTTAATAATCAACTTTTTAGGATTTTAAGATTAGTATGGACAAGTATTGTCAACTACCAATACTGAAATACCAAAATAAGGTGTCTTAATCCTATAATTGTGATATTAGCCAATGATAGAATGTCCTATCACCTGAATGACATGGCTGTGTAATATAAGGTGCTTCATAGGAAAGACATATGTTATGTGGCTGTCAATTTTGCCTTGAAATCCCTGTGTGGATCTTGTCTTTTGTCCCGTTTCAGCCCATTAAAATGAATCAAGGAATTCAATCACTTTACCTTATATCTGTGTTCTGATTCACCTTGCCTGTATACTTCACACACTCAACAAATACCTATAGTCACCAATTTGATAGTCACTCTGTAGTGTTATAAGCAGTAATGGTTTTTATTAGTATTTTGTTATTTTTCTGCTTGTCCTACAAGGTTTATATTTTCTACTAGGCTCCTTCCCCTGATATCTATCCCCCATGGTAGCATCCTAGCTGCCATTTTCAAGGACTATCTATAGTACACCATGTCCCATGTAAGAAGACTTCTTTTCACCCACACTGTAAGTGCCAATGTTTGTAGACATAAATGCTCTGGATAGCCTGTGTCAAGACTGGCTTTTCTAACATCATTTCCTGATACTTCTAATCTATATGGAACCAAGTGTTCTAGAATGAGTCGCAGTGGGGTTCAATCATTGCTCCTGGAACCGTCTCAGACAGGGTTCAAGCATTGCCTTTACAGCAGGCTCAGATAGAGTTCAAGTACTAGTCTTACATTAGGCTAAGTTGAGCTTCAAGTAAGGTTCTTAGAATAGGTAGTGATGAGGTTTCATGGCTTCTTTATGCTATCACATTTTTTTTTGTGCTTTATCTTCTGTAGTCTGATTTAAATCTGAAGATTTTAAGCTAAGTTCTAGAAAGTTGCCATTGCCTACAGAAGACAGTTCATTTTTCACCTGCAATTTGTAGAAGTTTACAGAACATGTTATTATAAAAGGTTACAAATAGAATTGTAATTACTTATACATGTGTCTTTTTCCCCCACTGTCACACTTACTTGAATGTCAGCAACTTTGTACAAAAGCAAATAGTTCATTCATTGGGTAAAACTAGAATTAATGCATGAAGTACATGGGTGACATTATTCTCTCTTTTATTTTAATATTTTTATAAATTATGTAAGAACTTCATGTAATATACTTGACCATATTTACCATAAACTCCTTCTTAACTTTTCCCAGCTCCATACACCAATCAACAATATATATTTTTGTTTGCTTGTTTAATGAGCCATTATTAAACATTAAGCATCATTTTCATTTTGAACTATCCATATATCTCTTGGTATAGGGCCATCATTGGAAACCTTACACTGAGTTTGGTATTCAAGGTTCTTGTTATATGTTCTTACTCAGATGTACGTCTTAGCACTGCATCTTTAGATTTATAAACAATGTGTACTACAGAGAGATGTGTTTCTATATATACTTTAAAGTGAGCACATATGGCTTACTTGGTAGAGAAGTTTCAGTAGAGCAGGCCAGAGAAGGCAATAGTGGGGAGATGGTTTTAAAGACATATATGTCTGCCATTAGATTTCACAAAATAGTAACTACCTTTTATTTCAAACTAACCAAAGAAAATGCTTTAGGCAATGGTTCTTAACTACTTTTGACCATATTTGAGGGGTTGAAAGACCCTTTCACAGAGGTCACCTAAGACCTCAGAAAAACAGACATTTATATTACAATTCAAAATAGTAGCAAAATTTCAGTTATGAAGTACCAACAAAACTAATTTTATGGTCGGGGGTCACCATAACATGAGGAGCGGCATTAAAAGGTCTCAGCATCAGGAAGGTTGAGAACTGCGGATTTAGGTTGCTTTCCTCTCACCATAAAGAAAAAATACGTTGAGGTGGTAGACTTGCTAATTACTGGATATAATCATTATGCAGTATAAGCATATTGGAAAGTTAAATTGCACTCCAGAAGTATAAGCAATTATGTGTCAGCTTTAAAGAATGAATACATAATATGAGGCCTGAGGGAATACAGAGACCATGACATTGAGTGAGAGCTATTCAGAGTTTTTCAAAACCTGCATATTCAAAAAGAGAGAAAGAAAGGACTGAGTTCTAAATAATTGAAAGTTTATTTTAATGATGTAGGTAAAATTCTAAAGGACAGTATAAAGTTAAAATTAAGTAGCATACTTTAAGATCAGACAAGTCTGTGCTAGGAGCTCTCTAGCTTGTCAACCTGTAGTATGTAATATTAAAAAATCATTCCATAGGAGGAACAACAATATGAACCAAGCAGTACCCTCAAAGCTCCCAGGATCTAAACCACCAACCAAAGAGTACACATGGAGGGACCCATGGCTCTAGTCCCATATGTAGTAGAGGATGGCCATGTGGGATATGAATGAGGAGAGGCCCTCTTTGGTCTCGTGAATACTTGATGTCCCAATGTAGGGGGATCCCAGTGGGAGCAGATGGGCTAGTGAGCAGGGAGAGAGGGAATGGCATGGGGGGGGTTGGAGGAGATAAAATTTGCAATGTAAATAAAGAAAACATCTAATAAAAAAGTCATTCCATGCTATTGCCGGTTGGTGGCCTCAGTCTATTCCCAGCCTGGCACATAGGCTGAGACTGTATGTTTCCCTTTAGCCAAAGCCTGTTCCATGAAAGCTGTCTCTGCCTCTCCAGAGCACCTAAACAGCTCTCTCCTCCCTGTGTCTGGCTGCTTCCTAAACCTGCTCAACACTCCCAAATTTCTATGACCAACTTGGGTGTACTTCTTGCAAACCCATGCTCTGCCATTGTACCTTTCCCTGGAGCTCAGTTGAGTCGTTACAAGAAGGAAAATACCACACAGTCTTAGTTTAGAATCAATAGGTAACACAATTGCTGGACGCAGAACCTAGCATCCTAATTTCACCAACTATTCTAAGTTAGAACAGCCTCTGGCCTCCTACGTGTTGGTTGACTTGCTCCCATGTCCTAAAGGCAGTTCCTTTCTCCTGAATTCTCTCTTCCTCTTCCTAACCAGGAAGTCCTACCTCCTTCTAGCCCAGTGGTTAGCTTCTTGTAATCCTTATTTATTAGGATTACAAGAAAATTCCACTATATTAATCTAAATAATAGTAAACTTATAGGAAAATTGTATCAAAAGTTCTAGTCTGATTGAATAAATGCTTATCAGTTCTCCTTAAAATAAAGGGATAATTTTATTGGAAAAGAGAATGGTTATGATTACAGATAATATTCATGTTGTAAAAGTATGTCTTCAAAGATGTTCACTGACTTACAAGGAGATATATGTCACAAAGTATGACTATTTTTGAATTTTCTATCTTCTATAATTTTCTATCTTCTTTCTATCTTATTATATTTAGTAGACCAGTGTACAAACTACAACTCAGCAGCATGTGTGTATTAGGGAAAAATGTTCTCCACCAATCAAGAGAGGAGTTTTCAATAATGAATAATGTTGTTCCAATAGTTGTTCTTCTTTGAATAAAGGTTTTTAGTCTCTTGGATTTATTGTAATACAGGTGGGAGATCATTTGGTTCAAAGTCCTTAGTCACTTAGAGCATGGGATATTTGAAAAACAACCTTCAATTCTGGTTCTTTACAATACTACACTGCAGTTCTGTCATACTTCATGGCCATCTTAGACATCTAGAGAAGATCAAAAAGCTAAAGGACAGTTGAAGGTCACTGTGTAAATGCTTAGTTCAGTGATGAGTAGGTCTTGCTTGTTATTAGACCCAGAGACTATACATTAAGCAAGCAATCTCTATGGTGGTATATTTCTCTGTAATGTTTCATTTCCATTTGAGTTGTACACAAAAGTGAATATTTTGTTAAAATATTCTTTCACAAGCCTCCTCCCTAAAAATATTCAACTCAGCCATCTCCCTTTGTTTTCCTTCTCTCACTTCTAGGCAGTTAGTTATGATTCATGTGTTTTGCTGTCCATTTTGTGAATGTTTATAATAAATCTCAATGTCAGCATCCTCTCTGGGTTTGAATTATTTGTGGTTTATTATTTATTTACTCATTATTTAGTGGGTGACAGAAATTGAAGCTTGGCCTTCAGATATATTAGATAAATACTGTACCACTTGAGCCATACCCCTGGGTCTCTTCCTACTGTATAGCTTTAAACAGTCTCACTCAGTTGCCTAGGGTTAGATTAAACTTGTTTCCCTCCAGTTTTGGCTTATTGAGTGCTATTTGAAAAAGCACTCTAAAGTTATAAAATTAAAATGCTTCTTGAGAAGATATTGGTATCTTTGGCATAATCAGAAAGAATATGTAGAAGCATAGTGAAAGACATTGATAAGTGAAGAAGTATAAAGACAAAAAATTTTATGTGCTAAAAGTTAGCAATCTAAGGCAATTGCTTTTACTTTTATTTTATTTAGGATCACTATAAAAATGAAGAATTCAAAATAATTAAGTACCTTTCACACTTTGTAACAAAATGTTTTGTGTGTGTGACTGCCACATTGTTGATTTTCAATCCCATTTGTGAGCATGTATTTTCACTTACCTTAAGAGTATCACAACATATCTGAGAGGCCTGAGGGTTATCCTAAGTAAGCTTATTAAAAACACAGCTTTTGTTTCCTGGTATATTTTCTTGTAAGTTTTATCTGTTTTCTCTATTAACTTCTTTGGTTCTTCTATGCTTCACTCCTAAATGCTTCAGAGCACAAGAAATTCAAAACATCTTACCAAGTAACAAAGCAATATCGATAACATTGGGTTTGCAAGCTGTTTGAATGTTGTGAAATTGTTCTGTATAATATCCATAACTTTTAGGGAAGTAATTCTTTCAGATGTTGATAATAATTCTGTCACACACACCTTCTTCAAATCAACTTATTATAATATCTGTTGATATCACTCAGTCATCACTCACAAGAAGGAATCAAGAAGCATTTACAGTAGACTCATGCCAGCACTGAGTCATTCTGTCCTCTCTGTCTGTCTGTCTGTCTGTCTGTCTGTCTCTCGATGGGTTCTAGGATATGAAATAGGCATTGGCCTTCTAATATTTAGAGACACTTATGAATGACATTTTTTCAAGAATCAATTGCTTTTGAAAAGATACAAAGAGTTAAAAGCAGCTATAAAACTATACAATGATTTTGGTAATTGTATTCTTCTCTTATTAACATACACATTAAGCTGCCCAGAAATTCAAGTCAACACTATTTTATGCAGCAAAGAAAAAAACCAGAGATCATAAGTGCAATTAGCACCCAGCATTGGACAGAATTAAAAGAAAGCAAAGATGATCTTCGGATTTTCTTAACCATCCTTATTATATTTTCTTTCACAAGCTCATGACAATGATCCAAATTCAGAATACTCCAAGAATCCTACTGGAAGTCATTGTGTGAAACTTTCCCAGGAGAGCTTAGAACAAACATCTATTTACCTGAGATAGATCAACAACTATATAACAAAATAATGATTCCACAAAACTTTTTTTTAACCCTAATAAAAGCAAACATTTAATTGGGGCTGGCTTACAATTTCATAAATTTGGACCATTTACATTATGTCAGGAAGCATGGTTGGCATACAGGAAAATATAATGCTGAAGAAGGAGCTGAGAGGTCTGGTTCATGATTTAATGAACCCAGAAAGAGCCTGTCTTCTTGGGAGCAAATAGGAGGGTCTTTAAGCATGGGGTTGAACTTCAAGCTCACCCCCACAGTGGTATACTTTCTCCAAAATTGCCACAATTCCTGATGGTGCTACTCCCTGGGCTAAGTATATCCAATCTACCACATTCCACTCACTGGCCCACATACCATTGTTCAAACACATGAATGTATGAGGACCATACTTTGTATGGTCCACAAAATTTTATGAACAAATCAGTTCATAGGAATTGCTACCAGAAACGTGGGTGAGCAGTTACTTCTAAAAGCTTGAACATCTCAGGGCAGCTATATTACTGTGGCTTACCTGAGCCTGGGTGACACGTTATGGGAACTCTAGTCTTGGCGTTCACTGTATGACTTGCAGGCAACCTCCCTGTCTAGGGAGCTCAGATGGTCAGCCTTTCCTCCTCCACATTTTCTTTTTAACTTCCGTATCTTGGGAAGGAGTCCTGTGAATTTTTTTTTTTTTAGTTTCAGGAACCTTTCTAAGACTTTTGAATTGTTTACTTTCTGAGTCGTAAGAGTGCATTCCCATTATTCTGTAGGAAATGGTTCAATTGAGAGAGAATATTTTGTACAACAGAAGCCTGTCAGCTTTGGACAATAACTTTGTATTTTGTTATAATTATTCTTTTAACCATTAAATGCCATTTGTAAAAACGGGACATATTATAAAATATTTGCACAGTAAGTTTGTATATTTTCTGGAAAAACCCTGTTCTATAAAATTTTGTCTTGATTTAACATAAAGAAACTCTGAGGATGAGATTGTATATGTTAAAGACATGTTAGTGTAATATCGGAGAATAACACATTTCATTCTCATAATCAATCAAATTATATGGAAATGAAAGTCATCATACAATCCAGTGTTACATAGGAAACCCCCACAGCTGGAGTTATGTGTTTATAATAAAAAGCAACATAATATGTGTGGTAGTTTTATAACTCTAGAGGCTAGGAAGTAGAGGCAAGATTTATCCACATACCTTGATCTGCATAGTGAGTTTTTGGCCCATGTCACCTAGCAAAGTCTTGTCTCAAACAAACAGGAAATATGCATGGGTCTGCACTAGGTCTTCTGTGCATGTTTTGTGGTTGTTAGCTTGATGTTTCTGTGGGACTCCTAACAGTGAGAATGGGTGTGTCTCTGACCCTATAGTCTGTTCTAGAACCCTTTTCCTCCTACCAGGTTGTGTTGGCCAGCCTGATATGAAGGTTGTGCCTCCTGATTTTATTGAATCTTGTTACACCACGTTTAGTTTATATCTCTGTGAGGTCTGCTTTTTTTCTGAAGGCAAGTGGAGGAAGGAGGAGGAATGAATCTGGGAGAGTAGGGAGATGGGTGCAGGGGTGGGAAGAGTAGAGAGAGTGGAATCTACAGTTGAGATTTATTGTATGGGAGAAAAATACATATAAATAAAGAAAAAAAGAAAGAAAATGGAAAGAGAAGAGAAAGAAGGAAGGAAAGAGGAAGGAGAAATAATTCATTAATGCATGTTAACGAATATGAGATTTGTTTTCTTGGTCCAACATTTCCTACTGTATGATTCTCAAAAGCTATTCATTATGTCATCAAGGAGAACATGAGAATAGTGTCTACCCCAGGGGTGTAGTTAAGAGAAAAACACAAAATACTGGAGGAACTCATGTTACTGAGAATCTAGGATTCAATTTCTGTTTGTGTACATATATGGAGAAATGGGGAACTTTGATACTTTGTTAGGTAGCTTGTATTTATGAATATTTTATATGTACTCTCCCACCTATACCAATTATTTATGAATACATTATACTTTAGAAGTCTTGGAGATCTTTTAGATTGTTTTATTTATGGTAGAATTTCAGTGCGTGACATGAAAACATGTGAGCTGTCTTTAAAATCCCCTTTTCCCAGTTGACTTAGAACCTATTGCTAAAATTCCTTCCTAAGGTGATATGTAAGGATTGTATACCCTTTCTCCCAATGTCTCAATGACAGATTGAGGCATCATTCCATAAATGTTCATTCTGGAGAACTGGTGAGTTTATTGGACTTCTCTACAGAGCATAAGTGAAGAGTTAATTAAGAGAGTGGGCATTCAACAATGAAGCTTCTTTATGCCACATAGACAGAACCTCTGATTTTGTTCTCTCTCTCTCTCTCTCTCTCTCTCTCTCTCTCTCTCTCTCTCTCTCTCTCTCTCTCTCTCTCTCTCTTTCTCTCTCCTGGTCCACAAGGGATCTTCTTTTGCAAGCAGTCTCAATTGACTATACTAAGGTAGCAGTTGCTTGTCTGAGAGCTAGTTACTTATGGCAGGATCTTTCTTTTTAAGTAAACATTTTTAATTTCATGCCACTTGGATAAAGGTAAATCTTTATTGTTCACACAAATTATGTTATAGTGAAGAAGAAAGCTGTACAAGCAAATTCTGGAAGTCAATTATAACATTTTTGTTGTAAAGCAGATTAGAACGTGTAAAATTTAAAAGAGAATGTCAGTAAAATAAACGTTCTCAGGTATAAACAAAATGTTTTAACTAATTAATCATTGTTATTATTTGTAGATGGGGCACACTGAGAGGAGCAGGAGGAAAGAAAGAAAAATTTTGGGTATGTAAAGATCTCCAACTGAATTCCTACTGTAAAATGAAAACCAGCCCCACGTTTCCCAGATTGATATTATGTAACCACATTCTAAAATGTTTTTCACACATTGTTGTTTTCTTCAGCACAAAGCTAATTATAACAGTTTGTATTATAATAATAGTTTTCTTCAAGTCCTGTGTTTTCAAGTTATAAAAGAATAATTTGTTTTTGTTTCTTTCAAATTGAGACTCAGTAGGAACTATTTTATTACCATCTAGATTAAAAATAATACTTATACTTCACTCATACCTGTATTCATATCAACCAACTGAGGTTTTTTATTAATGTCATGCTTATATCCTATATAGTATAATATAGAAATACATATCTCATAGAAGTTTAAAGTAATCTTTGCCAATTATCACATAAACATGTATCTTCACTGGGAGGAGTTAACATGTAGTTTCAAAAGTAACATGGAGCTTTGTTGATGCATGCCTATTACATCAGCAATTAGAATGCCAAGGCAGGAGTGTCAGGAGTTCAAGGTATCCTTGTAAACATGGATTTAAAATGGAATTTAAAATCCAGCTCAGGTTACAAGAGATCCTGTCTAACAGAAAAAATGCCTACAAAATAAAATGCCCTAATAAGATACAGGTGATAAAAAAAATTTGAGAATTAGAACATATTGAAGAAAATGGTCAGTTAATTATAATGAAAGCAGCTAATTATCCCAAATCATATTGTTAAGGTTTTAAAATTACAATAATATTTATTTATTTTGTGAGCACATATTTATATGTATGGGCGTTATCATCTACATCAAGTAAAATGGACATCGGAGGACAACTAGCAAAAGTAATTTTTTCATCCAATATGTTGGCTACAAAGGGTAAACTGACTCCAAATAACAGGCTTACTACCAAGTGGTTTTACCCACAGAACTAGCACACATACACACACATACACACACACACACACACACACACACACACACACAGAGAGAGAGAAAC
>NW_022196906.1:71651143-71673796 GCF_008632895.1 Mastomys coucha | reverse complement strand
GAGAGAGAGAGAGAGAGAGAGAGAGAGAGAGAGAGAGAGTTTTATTCTATTTTTGTGATAAAACATTACAGCCAAAGCGGCATATGAAAGATCATTTGGTTATGGCCCGGGAGTGTTAGAGTCCATGACAGTCAGAGTGGAGATCACTGTGAATCCATGATAGTCAGGGTGGGGATCACTGTGGTAGATGTGGAGCTGGGGTAGATGCTGAGAGACTGCATCTTGAGACATAGCTACATGGCAGAGAAAGACAGAATGGTTTGAGTCTTTTGAAACCTCAAAGCCCTTTCCCAGTGGCACACCTCATTAAATAAGGCCATACCACCTAATCCTTTCGTAAGAGTTCCACTAGCAAATGAACCTAAGGGGACCATTTTCATTTAAACCATTACAATCCACTCCAAGTCTCCCACAGCCTGTGGCCATATCATAGTACAAAATGCATTTAGTCCATCTTATAAATCTTCCATAGTCTTTCACAATCTCAACACAGCTAAAAGTCTAAGATCTCTTCTGTGACTCAAAGCTCTTACTAAAATTTACCTCTCTGTACAATCAGAAAGGCAAATTATATACTTCTAGCATACAACAACAAATAATATATCATTCTAAAAGGGAGAGGAACAAAGACATAGTGAGGAAGGCAAATTATATACTTCTAGCATACAACAACAGATAATATATCATTCTAAAAGGGAGAGGAACAAAGACATAGTGAGGAAATATTGAGCCAAAGCAAGACCAAAGCCCTGCAGGGAAGCTCTGTAGCTCCATGTCTGATACTAAAGGGCTTAGATGTAGTGCTATACTACAATTCTCTCTTGAGGTCTGAAGTTTTCCTTGTCAGATGTCTCAAGAACCTGGCATCTATAACATATTGGAGTCTCCCATCAATTCAGTTTATACCTTTACAACTTCACTGAATAGCTTTTAGAGCCTCCTTGCAGAGACTCCTGTTCCCTGCCACAAACCAAACCCACAAACCAAACCTCAGTAGTTCTTCGTAACTGCTAGAGAAGAGCCCATGGCCCTTTTTATATGTATTGTTTATGATCCAGAACCACCTGGAAAATACTGCATAATTTGATACCTTTCTTAGTTTGGAGCTTGGACCTTTTGAATCACATTTAAATATGCTTCTATTTGTTATTATTTTCAGGTGCAGAAAATTCTTTACTCCTTTCCTTTTTACAAGTTGGAAGCTTAGTTTGACAAGGTCTTGAATTTAGAGCACCCTGCTCTTTATTATATTTTGGAAAGACTTTTTTTTTAATCTTCTCATTTCTTTCAGCACAAGCCTTGGTTCCAACATTTATTTTCCAGATGCTTCCTCATCTCTTTTTACTTTAACATGTTCTCGCTCTCTCTCTGTATGTTCTCTCTCTGATGCTGTGCTCTGTGTCAGGGAGTGTGGGGGGTATCTTTTTCTCACTCTTCATGTGTGTGTTTTGTCCTGCTTTCTCTTTTTCATTGAGACTTACATAAGGCTGATCACTAATAACCATATGACAAAGTTGATAGTAGGCCTTCTTGAAACCTCCTCCACCAAGGAAATTAGTCTAATATTTCAATTGAGCCTCAGGAAGATTCTTAGGATAAGAGCAAAGGACACATATATTCTTTGCCAAAATATCTCAAAACAATCAGTTGCTTTCCCTTTGAAACCTCTTGAACTGGGACTCCATAGACTATGTTGCTCTCAACACTACTGTCCTCCAATCTTCTATTGGAATGCCCTTTAAGCCCCACTTACAGTGTTCAACTATTTTTCTAGTTCAAAGTTACAAAGGATGTCTTTCACATCCTTCTAAAACTAGCATGGTCATGTCTGTCATAATATGTACTCCCTGATATTAACTTGTAGCTTGGTTATTTTTCTATTACTGTAATAAATCACCATGGCAACTTATAAAAGAAAGCATTTAATTTTGGAGCTTTTCAATTTCAGGGGATTACAGTCAATAAGGAAGAACAAAAGCATGACAACAGAAATCTCTGAGAACTTACATTTTGACCCACAAAACCACAACTCCTAATTCATCCCAAACCATTTCACTGCCTAAGGACTAGATATTCAAACATATGATCCTATGGGGACATGTCTCATCTAACCTTTCATCCCTCAGACATGTCCAGAAATAGTAAAACATCTATGCCTTGTAATCTAAATTTATATGGACAAAACATAATGAATATAACATACAAGCCATTAAGTGTTGGGATGTATACTCACCAGAATGATTTTTAGTAAATGTCTTTATGAATAATGTTGATGTTTTATAGTTAAAAAGATCATGAAGGGTAATATTTAATATTTGCAATTAAGTTTCTATGTTGAGATTCTTATTGAACAAATTTGAAGCATACTTAATATCATTATAATGTTTAGAGAAAGACAGCTTTGATGTAGTTAACTCATAATAGTTATTATCACATTATACTGGATAGTTATTTGTTAATTGAGTGTGAGGAAATATGTATTGAATAATAGTATAAAATCATCTCATCTTATTCTTGATCTTTTCCAATTGAGAGACCATAAATGATATGCATATGAATACATGAACATATATATATATACACACATATATATACATATATGTATATATATATACTCAGATTTTTCTACATATACTATCTTTGTGTGTGTATATCTATCTATGTGTGCATTCATGTGTGTACATGTGTTCATGCCTGTGAAGATATGTAGAGTTTAAGGACAACCTCAGGTGTTGTTTCTTTGGTGCTACTTTTTGGAGGCTCATTGCTGTGCATTGATCTGAAATTTGCCAGTACATACACACTTTTACTTTACCTTGCTAACACTGGGATTATAAGCAGGCACAACCACACAAGAATCTCCTCATGTGGGTTCTCAAGATTGAACTCCTGCCCTTAGGTTTATTGCTCATCTTTCCCCCCCCCCCTTTTTTTCCTTTTGGATATTTTATTTATTTACATTACAAATGTTATTTCCTTTCTCGCCCTCTCCTGGGAAGCCCCCATTCCATGCCCTTTCCCACTGCTTCTATGAGGTTGTTCCTTCACCCACCCACCCACTCCTGCCTCCCCACCATTGCATTCCCCTACACTAGGGCATCGAACCTTCACATGACCAAGGGCTTCTTCTCCTATTGATGCCCAACAAAGCCATCTTCTGCTACATATGCAGCTGGAGCCATGGGTCCCTTCATGTGTACTCCTTGGTTGGTGGTTTAGTCCTTGGGAGCTCTGTGGGGGGGTCTGGTTGGTTGATATTGTTGTCCTTCCTATGGGATTGCAAACCCCTTATTGCTCATCATTAATTGCGATAATATTTGACTTATTTTCCAAGGAGTCCAATGTTATCAACATGTACACACAGACATATCACACATAGGATGGAGCACCTGGGTTATAAACAGAGCTCAAATCAGAGTACAGCCAGGTCAACATAGAGTAATATCCCAGAAAAAGAGTACAGGCTCCCCCACAGCTCATACTTGCTTATGGCATAATGTTAATATGGAAATTTTTAGCAGTAGATGCCCCATAATGAAGTGATTGAGACCAGGGGATTTCTCCAGTTACCAAGAGGACAAAATCAGTTTCCTTCATTCCTGAAGAATAGGGGAAAATAAAATGACATTTATTACATTGCCCTGGCCTTTAACAATATAAATATATCTTCCCAAGGCCTGAATAAATTCCAGATAATGTCTTCTAATACTGTGCTTTGTCTATTCTGACATGTAAATACTGAGAGAGATAATGTTATGTCCTTGGGGACTAATTCAGGACTTTGTCTGGGCAATCACTCTTTGGCTCAGGGGAGAGATAAGAGAAGCTGTTATCGCCCATGTACATTAAGTTAGTGAACTAGACAGATGGGTACAGGTTTAATCCCTGTTGTATGTGAAGAGAAAATGTTTTTTAGGAGGAGTAAAGGAAAGTATTCCTTATCATTGTATTATTTCCATTTTGAGTTCATCAAGATTCTTGCCTTTTTTTTCAAAAGCACCCAGAAATAGCTACCTATTATTTTCCCAAAGTTATGTGATGCACTTTAACAATATTTACGGCAATGACCCATTTTCTAATAAAGGTGGTTGGGTATTTTCTATTGCTAAGTAAAATGTAGTAGATATAAGTAAGCCAGAAACAAAACTAAATAAAAGCAACAATATAATTCTTTGTTTTGTTTTTCCTTGAAAATAAATTCTTCTATCATACAATATGTCCCAAACACAATTTTCCCTCCCTTCACTTCTCCTTGCACCCAACACATTTTCTCTCCTTCAGATCTATTCCTCCTCTGTTTCTTCTTCCGAAAAGAACAGGCTTTCAAGAGATGACAGCCAGACAGGACAAAACAAAATACTGATTCGCATTTCCCTGATGACTAAGGATGTTGAACATTTCTTTAGGTGCTTCTCAGCCATTCAGAATTCATCAGTTGAGAATTCTTTGTTTAGCTCTGTACCCCATTTTTAAATAGGGTTATTTGTTTCTCTGGAGTCTAACTTCTTGAGTTCTTTGTATACATTGGATATTAGATATAGGGTTGGTAAAGATCTTTTCCCAATTTGTTGGTTGCCGTTTTGTCCTATTGACAGTGTCTTTTGCCTTACAGAAGCTTTGCAATTTTATGAGGACTCATTTGTCGATTCTTGATCTTAGAGCATAACCTGTTCATGTTCTGTTCAGGAAATTTTTCTCTGTGCCTATGTGCTCGAGGCTCTTCTCCACTTTTCTTTTCTATTAATTTGAGCGTATCTGGTTTTATGTGGAGGTCCTTGATCCACTTGGACTTGAGCTTTGTACAAGGAGATAAGAATGGATCAATTTGCCTTCTTCTACATGCTAACCGCCAGTTGAGCCAGCACCATTTGTTGAAAATCCTGTCTTTTTTTCCACTGGATGGTTTGAGCTCCACCTCATACCAGTCAGAATGGCTAGGATAAAAAACTCAGGTGACAGCAGATGCTGACAAGGTTGTGGAGAAAGAGGAACACTCCTTCATTGCTGCTGGAATTGCAAGCTGGTACAACCACTCTGGAAATCAGTTGGGCAGTTCTTCTGGAAATTGGACATAGTAGTATCAGAGGATCCAGCTATACCACTCCTGGGCATATATCCAGAAGATGCTCCAACATGTAATAAGGACACATGCTCCACTATGTTCACAGCAGCCTTATTTATAATAGCCAAAAACTGGAAACAACCCAGATATTCATCAACAGAGGAATGGATACAGAAAATGTGGTACATCTACACAATGGAGTACTACTCACCTATTAAAAACAATGAATTTATGAAATTCTTGGGGAAATGGATGGACCTGGAGAATATCATCCTGAGTGATGTAACCCAATCACAAAAGAACACACATGGTATGCCTTCTCTGATAAGTGAATATTAGCCTAAAAGATCAGAATACACAAAGTACAAACAACAAACCATAAGAAACTCAAGAAGAAGGAAGCCCAAAATAAGGATACTTCGTTCCTTCTTAAAACGGGGAACAAAATACCCATGGAAGGAGTTGTAGAGGCTAACTTTGGAGCAGAGACTAAAGGAAGGACAATTCAGAGACTGCTCCAACTGGGAATCCTACCCATATTCAGTAATCAAATTTAGATACTATTGTAGATGCCAAGAAGTGTTGGATGACAGGAGCCTGGTATAGATGTCTCCTGAGAGACTCTGACAGTACCCAACTAATACAGAAGTAGAGGCTCACAGCCAACCATTGGACTGAGTACAGACTCCCCAATGAAGGAGGTAGAGAAAGGACCCAAGGAGTTGAAGGGTTTGCAGCCCCTTAGGACGAACAACAATATGAACTAACTAGTACCCTCAGACCTCCCAGGGACTAAACTCCAACCAAAGAGTACACATGGTGGGACTCATGGCTTCCAGCAGCATTGTGTATAGAAGAGGATGGCCAAGTCGGTCATCAATGTGGGGAGAAGACCTTGGCCCCATGAAGGTTTTATGCCCCAGGGGAATGCCAGGGCCAGGCAGTGGGAGAGGGTGGGTTGGTGATTAGGGGGAGGGGCGGGAAACGGGGGATTGTTTTAGTTTTGGGGGTTTTTTATTTTATTTTTTTTCTTATTTTATTTTCTTTTTCTTTTTTCTTTTGGAGGGGAACCTGGGAAAGGAGATATTGTAAATAAAGAAAACGTCTAATAAAAAAATAAAAACTAAAAAAATAAAAAAACCAAAATACTGTAAGATTAGTTAAAAGGTCTCATATTGAGGCTGGACAAGGCAACCCAATAGGAGAAAAAGGGGCTCAGTAGTAGACAAAGGAGTAAAGGTACACATGCTCCCACTGTTAGGAGTTTCAAAAAGAACAAAAACTACCAAGATAATAGCCACAACAAACATATATATATATATATATATATATACATATATATATATATATATATATATATGTGGGGGGGGGTGTGTGGGTGTGTGTGGGTGTGGGTGTGTGTATACATACATAGACATGGGATCCCATACATTTAAACTTATGTTTTATTTTAAAATGGGAGCTGAATGAATTACAGATCTTTTTGTATGATCTGGGAGCATTTGGTGGGTCCAGACTCAAGCTGAGAATCATTTTTTGTCATTGGTAGAGAAAACAGTACTAAGAATGTGAACCAGTTTACAGTGAAGTCTAGAGGGACCCAAAGCTTATATCTGTTTCCTCCCATGAAATACTTACTGAGCACTGGAACATAGCCGTAAGCAAAAGAAGAGGGTGGAAAATCTGTACAAATTCTTCCATATCCCAGAATCCTTTGTGAAGTGACTATCTTGCAATGCTTAAAATCACATGTGGATAGAGATTAATAAAACTCCCATTTCTGACCAACTTAAACTTTGCCTTGCTGAAATGATGCATCTCTTAGCATATCCTCTTACACTAGCCCTTTGTAGTTAGTGGATTGATATGCTCCATACTAAAAATTTAGATGAGTAAGCAAAATTATGGCCAATTATCAATAGAAGAAAGCTTTCAATATAATTAACAAATTATATCTGACAAGGAGGACTTAAAATAGGCAACATAAAAAAAACACTCCAAAAAGTAGGAATGAGATCAATCTGAAAAAAAGAAATTTTAATTTGTAAAAAGCTTGCTTTATTTTTCATTTGCCTTAAGTCCTGAACAATTGGAGTCATATTCAGAAAGTCCATTTTCATACCTGTCTTGTAGAGTACTGATTATGTTTTCTTCTAGCATTTTTAGTTTCCATATTGAATTCTTTGATCAACTTGGGGTTAATTGTTCAGACGAATTGATACAGGACTAATTTTAATTCTCCAATTTGGCATCTAGTTTTCGCAACACTGTTTCTTGAAGTCACTGCTGTCCCCAGTGCATGCTTTTGTCATCTTTTTCAACTATCTTGGTTGTAGTTGTGTGGATCAGCATTTGGATTTCCTATTTTGTTAGATTGGACCACTTCTATTTTCTCAGCCAATATCAGACTGTTTTATTTTTATTACTATAGCTTTGTAATATGTCTTAAAATCAGGAATGTTAATTCTATCAATTATTAATTATTCATTTTCACTCCATATGAATTTTAGAACTCTTTTCTATTCCTGTGAAGGATGAAATAAGGATTTAAATTTGAATTGCATTGAATACGAAAATAGCTCTTGACAGAATAGTCATGTTCATATTATTAATTCTATCAATGTATGGGAAGTCTTAGTTTTTAGTGTTTTTCTCAATCTCTTCAGAGATTTAAAGTTTTCACTGTCGAGTTCTTTAACTTACTTGATTAGGTTTACTCCTAATAATTTTATTTTTTCTGAGGCTATTGAGACATGGGAGTGTGTCTGTGATGTCTTGAATCCTGTCAATTTGCTGAAAATGTTGATCATTTCTACAAACACTCTGATGTAATTTGGGGAGTATGTTATATTATACTACCTCTATATATCTATCAACATGCTTATATATATGATATATTATATCATCTGCAAATAGGGATAATTTGACTTCTTTTCCTACTTGTATCACTTTAGTTTTAATCTCTTATTTTTATATCTAGCACTTCAATTAATGATTTGAAAAGAAGTTCAACAAAATATACACATATTATAATATAAAGAAGATAATGGAATAAAAATGAAAATTCCAACAAATTTGTTCAGAGACAGGTGGAAACAGTATTGCAACTTTAATTTTTTCAAAGCCTACCTCTAATGATGGTTCTTAAATGCTTTAACCTCCCTTCTAGCCCACTGTCCACTAGAGGTAGTAGATAAGAAAGGATATAGGAGAAATAGACCTATTTAGAAAGTGTTCTTTGGAGCAAATACCATCTGCATTGTCAGGAAAACAGCGGTTCACTTCCACAGGTCATTATTGGCAGCTTGATCCACTTGCAAATACTTCATGGATATCCCAGCAGTCTACTTCAGTAGTGTCAGGATAGGAGCAGCAGTGGAATGACCTAGTATTAACAGCCAGACCTCAGATGAGTTGGCAGGAGTTAGCAGGAGGAACAAAGGCCAAGAGAAATGCCAGAGAAATGAAGATTAGTGAAGAAGGGAGACCAAGAAGCATTTAGCTATGAAAGCAAGCCAAGCTAAGCTCACTGTCCATTGTGTCCTATATACACTACATCCAAACATCATGTGTCCTCCCACGGATCTTGCCTCTCATGTCTTACCTCAGCAAGAGAGTAGGTCTGTCTTAGCAAACTCCATCTGAGTTTGTCTCAGGTGACATCAGTCTTCCAATTGGCCCAAGTTCTTAGAAGCTACAAGAAGCCGCAAGCACACCACCAGAAATTTGTGGTCCATTTCTTTCTATGTAGTCCCAACAAATGGAGCTCAACTATACAATGTAAGACAGACCCATACATGTGTGTTGTTAGCAAAGAATCATTCATCTACTTACTTTAGCAGAACACCCGTCACTGTATCTGCCTCAGTGATACATTTCTTCACAATTCTGCTGTAGCTTTTCACCTGTGTCCACTTCAGCAAAACATTCTTTCATGTGTTTGCCCAAGAAATAAACCAAACAACTGACTTTCCAAAGAACCCTCAAGTTTCCACTGCACAATATATGTTCATATTGTTATACTCCTGGAAAAGAAAGAGAAAAAGACAACACAGCAGAATTTATATTTCACCCTATAGTGGCCAGTTTTCCAAAAATAAATGATACCAACCCATAGTTTCAGAAATCTCCATAAACTCTAATCAGAAAAAAAAAATCATGAAAACTATATGAAGGAATTCCATTACCAATAACAGAACATAAGAAATAAAAAGAAAGATATAGTATATGTTAAAAATTATACATGTCCATTAAAATATATAACAACTATAGTCAAAAGAAAATGTGCCCACAAGTATGAGAAAGTGAGGGGGAATATGGAATGGGTGAGAAGGAGGAAATGGAAGGAGAGATTATATATATATGTATATGTATATATACATATATATATAATTATATATGTGTTATATATATAATGTGTGTGTCTGTCTATGTGTGTGTATACATCTCTCTCTCTCTATGTGTGTGTGTTAAAAATTGATCTTAGGACAAACGACCAATGTTTTAATACAAAACAAACAAACAAAACAGAAAAAACAAATCTACCAAAGAGAGTGTTACAAAGTTGCTGAGTCAAACAAAGATGACAAAGGGATGGTGATGGTGTGCCTGCCTTTTTAGAACTTGAAATTATTGACAGGTGTCTTCAAAGTAGAAGTAAAATAATGCATATCCAGACAAGGAAAACTGAAAGAATACAGTAGTGTTGGGATAACAGCAACAGTGACATGACCTACCACTAACAGCCAGGCTATAGTTACATAAGTCAAATAAATATGTGACTCTCTAGCTCAGTGTCTCATAGCAAAAACCACTTATTTTGTATAGATGTAGTCTAGGAACACTATTTGATAGCTTTGTACTATAGATAAATATTTGAAAGCTTATGAAATATTTACTAGGATGATGGCCAATTCAATGAATACATAAGATTGAAATTATATAGACTATACCATATTAGAAATATTATGTGCTTAAAATATTAGAAAATTTAATATAAAATTAATGGATCATAGAAGAAACCACAAATACCATTTTGAGAAGATGTGTCAAAAAGTGATTCAATTAGTGGAATACTAATTGAATACTCAATAAAGAAAGAAAATTTATAAAGATAAGGCCTGAAATTAATTTTAAAAATAGAAAGCACATGTAAACTAAAAAAAAAAAATTGATTCTTGAAAAAAAAAAAACAAAAATAATACACACTGAAAGTGAAACTGTTGAATGCATACCAAGTTAATAAAGAGACTATTGAGAAAAGTCCTGGTGATTCATTTTTTTTTATTTACTGTTCTCTCATATATTGTATCCTTACTAGAATTTCCCTACCCCCAGTCTCTCTGCTTCCCCAGTCCTTCTGGATTCTCCCCCTTCACTTCCCCTTAGAAAAAGAACAGGCCTTTTATGGACCCCAACCAAATATGACATAAAAAAACTACAATAAGATCAGACACATATTCCCAGATCAAGGCTTGATGAGGCAACCCAGTAGGAGGAAAAGCGTCCCAAATGCAGGCAAGAGTCAGTGACAGTCCCTGCCCGGTTAGAAGTCCCACAAGAACACTGAGCTACATAACTATATAACATATGCAGAGAACCTAGGTCAGAGTCCCACAGGCAACCTGATCTCTGAGCCCACTTGATTCTGTAGTCCATGTTCTTGTGGTGTCTTTGATCTCCCTGGCTCTTTTCTCTTCTGTAGGACTCTTTTAACTCCACCAAAGGGAACATTTGGCTGTAGGACTGTGGCAATACACTGTAAATTATTCAGTATGAAATGTATGTGTTTCTGAGAGAGGAAAACTTCAAGAGGATGGCAATAGAAAGCCTGAGCACTTCTTGGGAGATTTTTACAAAACTGACTTCATTATAACATTATCACAAAAAAACTTTGGGTGGGCAGTTTTCTCAAGTTCCCCCAAACATTTATAGAACACATAAAACCAGTGTTACATTTGTCAAAATCAGGTGTCTGTGATTGTGGGGGCATGAGTTTGTCTGTCTCTCTGTGTGTTTGTTGGTATTTTACTCTATTCTCTTGATTTTGTGTATATTTTTTCCACTGCCTGACTATTTTTATCCATTTCTATTTATGGCATTGGAATCTTTATCAACGTTGTGTTGAAACTGTAGGTGGCTCTTAATAGAATGGCCATTTTCACAAAAATAATTTTTTAATCCATTAGTATGAGTGAAAACTTCTAGTGTCCTTTTCAATTTCTTCAGTTTTTATGTTTTCAGTGTAGAGATTTTCACTTTCTTGTTTATTCCAGGTATTGTGTTGTTGTTGTTTGCCTGTGTTTGTTTGTTTGCTATTGTATATAAGATTATTTCTCTAATTTCCTTCTCAATATTTTTGTAATTGGCGTGTAGAAAAACTCCTGATATTTACATGTTAATTTTGTGTCTTACAAGTTTAATGAAAGAGTTTATGAGCTCTTAAAATTTTCTGGTGAAGTAGTAAGATCTCTTATATATGGAATTGTATCACTTGAATATGTTAATTATATTTCTTATTAAACATTCTTCATCCTTCTTTGTATTCTTTAAATAGAGCCTGAGGACCTTCCATTAAAGTGTTGATGGCTGTGATGATAATGAATGCTCATCCTTTGTTCTCTAATGATAAAGAAATATGCTTTCAGTACTTCAAAAGTAACTGGTATTAAGGATAGATTTCTTGAAGATATAATATATAAGATGGTAGAAGGGACAATTTATTTTTAATTTATTAATATTCAGAACATGAATGGATTTTGTGGTAGGCCAAATATAACATATATCCCTCCCACCCCAAGATTCTTGCCCCTTTGTGACAAAGTTAAGAAATTCTGAAAACTTGTTTAAACAGGCTGTACATTAGTCTCAGTATCCCCAGTCTTATGTTAGGGATCCACAAGATTCTGAGAGAACTATTAGCCCTTAGTGTGTGTTAGAATTCTGGAGAAGTAGGTTCAGATGTGAATGTGAGGGAATATTTCAGCAAGAAGGTAGATAAACTTGACAGGAAAATAAGGACAAACAGATAAAAAGGGAGCCTTCCTTCTCCATGCCCTGTGTAAGCAGCACCAGAAGGTACACCCCAGATTTAAGGTAGGTCTTCCCACTTCAAATGATCTCTTTAAAAAAAAAATCCCTAACAGGCATGTTCAGCTGCTTGGGTTTTAGTTGATTCCAGATGTAGTCAATTGATAGCCAAAATTAGCTATCTCAGCTTTCATCAACATATGGATTTATATTTGTTTAACAAATTTTACATGTACTTCCAAGTTTCTCCAAAGATAAAAATAACAAAATTTGAATGGTAATAATCTTCTAATACTCAGATGAGAACATGTACAATGCTACAGATATAATAGTTTGACTATAAAAGTAGTGTTTCTAAAATATTTTTCATTTGAGATTATTTTTACTTGATTTTTCTGTCTTAGGGAAGACATGTTATAAGAATATACAAATACATAGATACAAATTATTTTCCAGTATATACACATATTTGTATTGACTACAAAATTTGGGAATTGGAATTTTGCTTAGACCCCAGTTGTAAAGATACTCACACACTTTGTGGCTGTCTCATTTCCAGGTGTTCAAAGTTCAGTTCAACTTTGAGGAGACACACTTAACTCATGGTTTCAGACTCATCTTTGAGAGCACCCCTTTCAGGTGTCAGGGATGATTGAGGAGGCAAAAAGCCAAACCTAAAAAGAAATGCTGATGATAATTGGATGTTTTTTGAAAACTGATGCTGTCATGACACCTTCTGAAGCTGAGGGAGTCTGTTCTCAGAGGAGAAAACTGTGGAAACTGCCTGTGACACCATATGCCTTGAGAATATTGGTGTAGATCACACTTTCCATCTTAGACCCAGCACAGGGTAAATGGAAGCCAACTGTGGCAGCTGTTGTTATGAAGTCTCTAATTTACAGAGCTGGTCTACTGCATTTAGATGTGGTCAAATAACTCCCTCCATGTGCCTCTCCTGCCTTTATGACATTCTCTGCACACTCCATTAGCGCTTTGCCTCCCAATGTACTTACTCACTCAACCTTTATATCTCAATGTTATTCTGGACCCGGCCCAGCTCTCTAATCATTCCCAGAGTTTAAAAAGAAAAAGAATAAAGAAAAAACTTCTAATTCCTGCTGATTTTACTTTCTCAGATACTTTATATTCTCTGTCTTCATTAGATTACATAACTGAAAGTAGTCAATTAGCAAACAGCCTGGTGGCTTCTGTCTATAGAGCTAGTTCTAGAAAGGAAAATCATAGCCTTGAGGACTCTAATTTGGCTGTTGAGTGAGTTTGAGGTTGGTATATAATCTATGATAATTCTGAGGTTTTCTCCTAAACTGAACTATATAATAAGAATTTTTTACAATTTAGTTACTTCAATAAACTTTTTTATGCTGCTTTATGCTTAGTGCTTATGGTTTTTGCTGCTTCTGTCTGCTCCAGCATCTCTCTGCACTGATAGTTTGGTCAGTTTCTGCATAGCCTTCCCTATGTGTTTTGGAGAGTAGGTCCACACCTTTCCTGAGCCAAGCAAATAAAGATGGTGCAGCTACAGTGACCTCAAGTGTACTCTAGGCTATATCCACCTTAGCATTTAGCTCAGGGTAGTCACAATTCATTAGATTATAACTTTGCTGAACACAAAGAACAATATATATTTATTTGGTGTTCTACACAAGGATGGGTCCTAACACTCACTCATCTGTATCATATTTTCTTCTCCATTTGCTATACAAAACACCCAGACAAAAGTAATTTAAGGGGGAAAGAGCTTACTTCTGCTCCCATTTCTAGATTCTAGTCCACCATAGTTGGGAAATTACAGGAACAAAGTACAGAGGGAACTGCTTACATTGTAGCTTTAGTCAGGAGCAGATTGTAAGAACACTTACAATCAAGTTCTCATCGTGCATTTTTCTCTCTCATTCAGCCCAGAGTCCAGCCCAGGAAATGGTGCTGTCCACATTCAGGGATGGACCTTTCTATCTCAGTTAATCAAATTAAGAGGATTCCTCATAGGCATGATCCTAAGTCAATCTAATCTGTAGAATTTCCCAGTGAGGCTCCCATCTCAGGGGATTTTATGTCAAGTTTACAATCCATACATGCCATCACATTTAAGGGCGATCTTTTCTTGTTCTTACCAGTGAATCTATGCAAGAATATTAATGTGATATAAGAAACAGAACTCCTTGATCATTATTCAGAAAATATTTAGGTGCTAAATCATTATTGTCTGTAAAAACCAAAGGCAATTTAAAGCTAAATAGTATTTTTCTGTTTGTGGAGAAATTATTTAAAAAAAATATCAAATCATAATGCTCAACAATTTCATGTTTTTGTTTCTTCCTGCAGATTGCTGCCAATTCCTGGGGAAAGTCATGGGGAGAGAATGGCTATTTTAGGATTCTTCGAGGAGTAAATGAGTCTGACATTGAGAAATTGATTATCGCAGCGTGGGGCCAACTGACAAGTTCAGATGATCCATAGCTATCACATTTCCATAAGGTCATGCTTTTAAGTAACTCATTAAATCGAATTTTAGCAATCAAAGGTTCTCTGTGCCAGTGGAAGTGGTGTATTTTTTCTGTATGCATAGAACATTCCTGTTTTCTTGTTTTACTCCAGGATCTAATCTGTTCTCTTTATATTATTAAAATCCAAATAAAAAAAAAATGGCTAAATGTCATTAAAGTTCCCCGAGTGTTATTATTTTGCTCTCATGATGGTTTTCCCTTTGAATATAATGGTTCACAATGTAGCAGGATTAGGTTTCAAATTTCCTATCAAACATTTAGAGAAGTTATATAAACCCACCTTGAATCGATGAGACTATCATACATACACACAACAACAACAACAACTTGCTAGTGTGCCAGCTTCATGACTTTCTTCTCAACAAATAATGTTTTCTTAGTTTAAGCATTGCTTATGTTTTGCTTTAAACTACAAAAAGTAAACTAGATTAATATTAATTTTGATTTTATTTCTCCATAGTTGGTGAAACAAAAATAAGAACATGGTCTTTTAGAAATCCATGAGCATCATGGAAGAGCAAAGCTAGTCAGTAAATGAACACAGCTGATTACATTGAAATGGTTGGCTAGTCTAAGAATATTTTTTGTTTGCACAGAAGTACTTAGATTAGATAAGCCAATAGTGCTGAGTATGTGAGAATGCACCACATGTGGACAGACCCTCTTACCCCCACGCAGACACATAAACATATGTGCTGTTGTGTTAATAATCAATCTCTGTAGTTTTATCATAAATATTGAGGGTCATTAACCTTGTTGGTGTTGCCTCTCATTCTATAGGAAGGAGTTGGAGAAATAATTTGATTTGTTTTGTTACCCTGGGATGATTTAGAAGCAATTCCTACAACACATGCTTTGTTTAGGTCCTGAAAGAACTGCTAAGAAGGGAGTGGGTACTGAGTAAACCATGCACTTGCACTGACAGGCTTGCAGGACCAACTGTACCTCACAAAGAAGGAATTATTTGGCTGAATGCTTCTCTGGAGGATTTTTCTTGCCCAGTAAAAGTGGAGGAAAGTAGATCCTATGCTGGGGCTCCAGCCCCAGTGGGTCTTCTTTCTTGTTCTTGGTTCTTCCCAAGGCAGCGTGGGTGGGGGGCAAGACATGGTCATAGTAGATATTTAGGGTTGCTGTATAATAATAAAACATTTACCTATCTAAGTCTAAGTTACTTTGTTACTGTACCTGACCTGCTTGAATCACTTTAAGGCCTGAAACTGCAGTCTCTGGCATTTAGCACCTCATTGTAAAACAGAAGGGTATTAAGTAAAGGATTAATTGCTAGAGCCTTCCCATTTTGTCCAGATGCCTCTCCCTTGTCAGACTAGGGGGATGTTTGGAGCAGTAAACTTCTATTGAACCAGGAGAAGAGAATCATACTTGCAGAAGGAAAAACTTTTACATAAGCAGATAAGCATAAATTCACATATATCCATATACAGAAGTACACATGTGTATTTATACATTTCCATTCAACCCAGTTGGGCCCAACTTGAATTTATGTGTAAACTTGTCATGAACTTTTTACCATAAGATCATGCGTTCTGAATGATGTATAAGTGCTGAGGACAAAGAAAGGAGACAGGAATGAGCTGAGGATACCTTTATTAGACAGAACTAAATTCAAGAAAAAGTAAGAAGAAGGCACAGCATTGGAAGTAGTGGTATTGAGAGTAAGGGTGTTATTATGACATTTGGAGCAGGAGGAGAGAGCAAGATTAGAAGAAGAATAGAGTGGAATAACTTAGAAACTATAAGGCAATTAAAAATACTAAGAGAGCAATCAATATACAGAATGCTAAGAGGAAGAGTAAAAAGAGAAAAAGCTGCAGAGAGAGCAGAAAGAGCAGGCAGCCTTACCATTACCACAAGACAGAGCAGGTCTTTTCTTAATAGCAAGGCAGGCATAGTCTCCTTATTAAGGAGAACAAAGAGTGATTGAGCTCTTTCTGCATAAGTGCTTGGTCTTTTGCTCCAAATGCATATGTAAGGATGGATAGGTGTATGTAAGTATGTAATTATGTCTCCTCTCTTTGTCCTCAGCACTTAGACATCTTTCAAAATACATGACCACATGGTAAAAAGTTCATCACAAATTTCCACATAAATTCAAGTCATAAATCAAATAAGTTTACAACAGAGATTGTTTAAATGCATATTCATTAGGAGTAATTATCTGGCTAAACGTTCATCACCTGTCACTAGCCATGCAGGTTCATGAAGAGTTAAAAACTCTAACTCTTGTGACCAAGGTATTAATGAAATTTTGTACAGATAAACCCAGACAATATTTTATCCTCTGTCCTAACACCTATAGTAAATCATAGGTTACTATGACCTTTGGTTAAAGATTTTACAACCTCTTGGAATGTGCTTTGAATAGTAGATGCCTGCTTGCTACCTCAGAAACAATTAGCTCATGACACTAAAAATTCACAGTTTTGATTATCAGAGAGACCCTAGTAGCAGTTCCACTATTAAAGAGTTTTCTAATACAATTTTAGGAATTCTTATAGGATCATCATTAAGGATCAAGAAATCATCTGTCTATATAGCATCATTACAAGACGGTACATCTTCCTTGTTCTGGAGAGATCTGCTCAAAAGGGTGCACTAATGCATAGTGATTATTATATGTATTTAATAATAACAGGAAAGGCATATTAATAACAGGAATCTTTCCTAGAATGATTTTTTTCCTGGGTCTTGCCTTCTGCAACAAATCCTTTGTGGATTATATTCCAATGCAGATTCATCTCAGGAAAATCACCTGTTAGTCATTCGCTTCTCCTTTGATGGCTCCTGACAATCCCAGTGTCAAGAAAAACAAATGCAATCAAAGAATTATAATCTCTCCTTCTTCAATATCCAGCCTACACTTACTAAAACAGTACAGATAAGGCAACATGAGCAAGCACTGGCAGTGTTTCTCATGGGTGTTAAAACATAAGCAATGCATTGCAAGGTCTGTAATGCCAGAAGTTGAGCATTTCTTTTCAAAAGATACCACTAGTAGGTGTACATACATCAATGCTATTCACATCAAAAATAATATTGGAAATATTTCCCCCATTTTACATATCTTCTTAGATTTTGCTGGTTTAAATTCCCCATTATGTGGAAGACAGGTAGGAAGATTTAGGGCTAACCAGAGCTATGTGGCAAAACTGTGTCTAAGAAGTTCTACTTTTCTAGTGGTCCCTAATAAGAAAGAAACTTAACTCAGAAGAGAAAAAGAAAGAAAGAATACCAATAGAGGATAGCATAGACTGAATTTAACCCAGCAGAACACGATCCAAGGAGAGTCAGGCACTAGCTGTAGAGTAGTACACAGGTAAACTGACAAAAATTTTTCTTTGAGGTTTGTTGAATTGGTGATTCACCTTAACACACAGTCACAGCAAAGCTGATATCCAATGACCTGGGCTCTCTGATGGAAAAGCCGTGGCAGCTGCAGAAGCTCAGCATGTTTATTATGTATGGTTGAACAATAAGGTAGGGCTATTATATATAGATAAACAGGGTTTATTATTATAGGAAGCAGGGTTATTATATACAACCATATAAAGAGACACGTTTAACTGGTCTCAGTAAGAGGAGCCTGGGAGTAGTTTTGACACTATGAAAATCTTAAGAGAAGTAAGCTACTGTGGACATTTTCTGCACTTGTGATCAACATTCACACATGGACAGGAGGAAGGCTTTGCATTTGGATGAGCCTCACTCAGTGAAGACTTTGTTACTCCCGATGGGCTGAGGCACTGGGGTCCTTGAGATGGCTGTGTCCATATCAGCAGTGCCACTCAGGACTTCACTTGCTCCTTCAAGCTCCCCCTGAAAAAAAGAATGTTTTAATTCTAAACGAATAGTTACATGACATATGAGGACTGCACAGTGGCTTATACCAGTTTATCAGCTTGTTTTGTTTGCTTGTTTGCTTGTTTCCATGCCTGTCATCTTGGATCAAGTTAAAAATATATGAAAGTAGATCATCTGCAAATATGTTTATTTTTTAAACCGGAAAAATATGTTTCAGATAAGAAGATACTTGATTGTCACACCTGTTTTTATTTTTTCTCATTGGCTCAAAAATCTGTACTTTTATATTGTTTTCTGTTCAGTTATTTCCTACAATTTTCTTGATGAAACAGCTGAAATACTAGATATTGAATTAATGCTTGGACATTTCCTCAACTAGAACTGTGTCTCTTGAGATATCATCAAGAAATACATGAAAGTGAGTCAAAGGAGGGAAAAAACATGGCAAAAATAGATTGTATGAAAAATTAATGAAAATCATGTAAAAAAGACAAAAATTTTAATATCGAACTCACATTCTTTCTACTTTACAATGCTATTGTATCTCAATTTGTTCTAAATAACAAAATTACTTCCTTAGCTTTTAAATATGTATATTGACAATTTCTCATTAAGTGGATAAAATAGAGTGAAATTTTCATGCTAGTGTTCAATCAACCCTTAAAAGAAATTTAGTAAAATCCAACCAACCAAGCAACCAACTAAACCAACAAAACAAGACAAAAACCAATTACCTGGCTGGAGGTGAGAGGGAGCTCTGAGTCAGAACTGAGATGAGAAACAGTGGGCAGTATATGTCATTCCTAGAATGCAAGGATGAAGACAAGAGTGGACTAGAATCCAGCAGCTAGAATTAGTCCTACAATGGCTCTAAATGGGAGTGGTCTGCAGGTGAGGGCTAGAGCTATACATAGAAATAGGATTGCCAAATAAAATACACCACAAATCACACAAAGGGGTGGACCGATGTTCCTCCCTACCTAATGATTTCTAAATTCTCATTAGAATGTTTCCTTGGTTGGCATTTTTGGAAGGAAAGGGATAGATATTTTATAAAAGAAAGTCAGATGTCAGGATCAATTGTTGTACTTAATCAGA
Organism: Mastomys coucha; assembly: GCF_008632895.1. Taxonomy (NCBI): domain Eukaryota; kingdom Metazoa; phylum Chordata; class Mammalia; order Rodentia; family Muridae; genus Mastomys; species Mastomys coucha. The sequence goes on along the minus strand of NW_022196906.1, from coordinate 71,654,263 downwards.
TACAGAGGAGAATAAGATAGAAGCAAGAAAAAAAAACAGGAAAACATAGGAAACAAAGTTTTAATTTTATCCCCTATAGATGTGTGAACAATTTATTTAGTTTATGAACAATGTCTCTTTATTAATATATATTTATTATTTACCTACTACTATGTACCCATTTACATTTACATTGAGTAAATATATTATGAACTGCATAGAAAAAGGCTTTTATCCAACTTTATTCTCTGTGGTTTGTAGAGACTGATAGTTCATCATCATATGTCTGAAAGTCTATGAGGATCTGGCTGACTATAAGACATTTCTTTTTGTTTAGATGGAAATTAATCTCATTTTCAAGGAAAAGAAATGGAGGTAAATATGGTGGGACTTCATAAGCTACTGCCTTATGAAATGTTTCAAGAGACAAAACCATCAATCCATGCGGTGTCACTGTATCAGAAGAGAGTCTTCTAAAGAACACACAGACATTCCATCTCCTGAAAAGTCAGTGTAAGAAGAAAAATTCAAACCCACAGTGTCAAGAAAGGATGATTGTAGGAAAAGAAAAAGCTTCTCCCATTCCCCTGTCGCTATTATCATAACTCATTTTGATGCTTCCCTCTGATAAGAATGATTATAAGTAACTGGCACTGAATCCTAAATAATGGACTTTTGCTCCAGAGCCACCCCCAGTAAGAGCCCCATTATTTAGACAAGAGCAGCAGTAATTCTTCCTTCTGTCTATGATGTGCTGTCTGCAACTTCAGGCCTCCTATAAAGCAAACAATTGAGTTGCTTTCCAAGATAGTTTCTGTGGTCTTTGTGACTTCCGTGACTGTAAGAAAAAGGGGTACAGTGAATTCAAAGCAAATCTCATCTGCTCAAATGGAAAAACTCAGTTTTCAGCTGCTGAGTAAGCCCACAGTAACGCGTAGCACAGAGTCGCTGTTTCTCTGTCCTCATTCACTTTAAACACGTATCTGTCTGTCCTTTGTGGCTACAGTGTTGCCTCGTGAGTGACAGTGCAAACAAACTGTTCTCCTCAAAAGCTTTCAGAAATGATACACAATTCAGCTGATGTTTAAGATATATCTCCAATGTGGTAGTCACTTTGCAAGGTACTCCCTGTGAGACACTCTCTGCTTGTTTCCCGTCACTAAATATTCTTTTGTAAAACAGATTTGGGGAGACAAGTAACAGCTTTGGTTTCTCTATCAGAATGCAGATATCAGTTGAAGTAATTGGGTTGGAGATATTCTAGTATATATTTGACAGTGCACTGACTGGTAGATTAAAATTGTGTCACAAAAGTATATACTATATTTTTCTAAGCCCCCAAACTCAATATAAATAAATTATTTAAAGCATTTAGTCTATGTTCAACATAGTCATTCCCAGTGACAAGTCTTGTGACTTGCTAGATCAGTTGGTTGGCCATCATGGATAGATGTTTAAGCCATAGCTCCATGAGTAACTATTGACAGTGTTCCAGTTTTCTTATTTTAAACAAGAAATTAGGACCAGGCAGAGGCACATGCCTTTAATCCCAGCACTTGGGAGGCAGAGGCAGGTGGATTTCTGAGTTCGAGGCCAGCCTGGTCTACAGAGTGAGTTCCAGGACAGCCAGTGCTATACAGAGAAACTCTGTCTTGAAAAACCAAATAATAATAAGAAGAAGAAGAATAAGAATAATATAAAATAAATAAAAAATAAAAAATTGGAATTTAGAAGGTAATTTTGCAGGTGATGAATAGGCTTATGATGATGCTTTTAGTGGGATATATATACTTACCTTAGAGCCATTAAGTTGGGCACATTAAATGAGCACAACTTATTGTGTGTCAACCATACACATTTTGTATCATGTTAATTGATACTATTTTATTCCAATCCAGTCTTTATATTTTCTTACTATGTATTGATTTGGGTTGTTGCCTGTTCTTTTTATCTCTGAAGTAAATCATTATGTAATTTGCATTGCTCTTGATTTTTAATGTAACTATTTATCCTACTTAGGGTTGCTATGGTTAGGATAAAACACTATGACCAAAGCAACTTGGGAAGAGCAAAGTTTGTTTAATTTTTCACTTCCACATGTAGTCTAGTATTAAACAAAGTCAGAACCAGGAACTCAAACAAGGAGGGAACCTGGAGGCAGGAGCTGATACAGAGGCCATGGAGGGATGCTGCCTACTGGCTTGTTCTTCATAGCCTACTCAGCCTGATTTCTTAAAGAACTGAAGATCACCAACCCAGGGATGTACCCATGCACAATGATGTGAGCCCTTCCATATCAGTCACCAGTTAAGAAAATAGGATCAGAGATGAGGAGGACACAACCACACACAGGAACTCCGCCAGCCTAGTGGCTAAGGTTTCTTCCAGTCTGTCTGAGCTGGTGCCAGTCCCACAACACCAAGAGGAAGCTCCACTCCCAGGCACTCTAACACACCCAGCATCAAAGGTGAGGACACAACATCTGTCCGAATACCGGGAATAACTGGGACCAGAGGGACCAGGCACACAGGAACTCCACCAGCCCAGTGGCTCAGGTTCCTTCCAGTTCCACAACACCCAGAGGAAGCTCCACTCCCAGGTACTCTAACATGCCCAGAATCAGAGGTGAGGAGGACACAACATCTGTCCCAATACCAAGAGTAACTGGGACCAGCAGGACTCAGGCATATAGGACCTCTGCCAGCCCAGTGGCTCCGGTTGCTTCTGGTCTGTCTGGGCCAGCCAGTGCCCTGAGCAGACTTTGGGCTGAAACTCTGCAGTCATTCCCAAAACACCCACAGGAAGCTCCACTCCCAGGTGCTCTAACAAGCCCAGGGTCACAGGATCCCAGAATCACAGGATCATGAGACAGCTTGATTCTGAGGAGTTCTGACACAATCAGGATCACAGGAAGGACAGGCTCCAGTCAGATTTATCAAGGGCAGGTAGCAGTAGAGATAAGCAGATGACACGGGACAATCGTAAGAATATAAGCAACACAAACCAAGGTTACTTGACATCATCACAACCCAATTCTCCCACCATAACCAGTCCTGGACATACCATCACACCAGAAAAGCAAAATTCAGATCTAAAATCACTTCTCATGATGATGATACAGGACTTTAAGAAAGACATAAA
>NW_022196906.1:71650500-71650892 GCF_008632895.1 Mastomys coucha | reverse complement strand
CCTTAAAGAACTACAGGAAAACACAAACAAGTGAAGGAAATGAGAAAAATCATCCAGAATCTAAAAATTAAATTGAAGCAATAAAGAAATCAGAAAGAGAGACAACCCTGGAGATACAAAACCTAGAAAAGAAATCAGGAGTTATAGATGCAAGCATCACCAACAGAATACAAGAGATAGAAGAGAGAATCTCAGGGGTAGAAGATACCATAGGAAACATTGACACAACAGTCAAAGAAAATGCAAAAAGCAAAAAGTTCCTAACCCAAAACATCCAGGAAATCCAGGATGCAATGAGAAGACTAAACCTAAGGATAATAGGTTTAGAAGAGTGAAGACTCCCAAGGTAATGGGCCAGTAAATATCTTCAACAAAATTATAGAAGAAAACTT
>NW_022196906.1:71639569-71650260 GCF_008632895.1 Mastomys coucha | reverse complement strand
AGAAGTATCAATTACTTTTTCTTAATATCTTAATATGAAAATTAATATTACCAACATATCCTAATTGAATGCAATCCAAAAATATGAGGAATTAGAAATTTATAGACTGTCATCCAATGGTCTCTCTAATTTGGTAATTGGCAAAATAGGTCCAATATTATACAATCCACATACACTTTCAGCTTGTTTGTTTGTGACTATGTCTTGCTGTGTACAACATAATGGTCTTGAGTTCTTGCTTCTTCTATCTCAGCCCTCTACTAGTAGTATTGTTTATTTCATGTTTTTACACTATACTACGGTTTTCAGAACAGCTTACATATTTTTAAAGTATCTATAGACTCAAAAGAAATGTAGATAATTAAATTGGGAGGGATTTTGTAAGAGAACAACAAAGAGTAAGACTAAATGCTTTGCTTGACGTTTGTAACTCTTGTATCAAGTTACCACATAAGAGCCAAAATGTTAAGATCTACTAAATATAAAACAAACAAGCAAAACACTTTATATATCTATGTCCATTTAAGAAAATTTTAATAGTTATGTATTATTTTGAAATATACAGTTAATACATTTGGAGTTATTTAAAATATATATTAAGAAAAACATATTTTCAGTATTGTTGTAGACAAGCATCAACATAAGACTGTTAAATTGATTGTTGTTTTATATCAAACAATTTTTATAATACTCATTTTTATTGTTATAATATTTTATAAATTTTAAAGAATATGACAAAAAAAGATATTGTAGTTATTGAAGGGTGTGTCTGTGGGAGAATTTCGGGTACAAAAGGAAAACAATAATGTGATTTAATTCTATTTATTTAAAATGTTTTTAAATGTTAACAAATTCAGATAAATTGAACTCATGTAACTTTTCTCATTATAATCCAATAAAACTTAAATATATATATATATGTATATATATATACATATATATACTTTACAAATTTGCCTGCATTCTGATCTTAAGGAGAGATTTTCTTAATCAAGGTTCCCTCCTATCAGAAGACTATACCTAGCACACTACTCATAGTTTTAAACTTCTTAGAATATCCTTTCTAGTATTCTAAAATTTCCTGTAAGTTGCATTTCCATTTGAATTTGATTTAGGTATTTAAAAACTTCCTGCTTGAGTCCTTCAGTGACCCAGTGGTCATTCTAGAATGTATTACTGACAACATTCTTTTACAAAGAATTGTAAGACATGAGTTCTCTTTTAAACAAACTAGCTTCCCACAGAGACAAACAAATTAGAGATCAAAAAGTCAGATGAGATGTAAATGGCTTTTCTATTGCAAATTGTTTCATATTCTTCCTTATAATATTTGTCCTAACGGTACCTTGTATCTTAACATATTAATTCACAGATCTTTTTCCCAAGAAGGGATATTTGACTAAAGGAAGGTTTATTTTTATAATTTAACTACTGGAGGTAATTACCACTTGCAATGTGCAATATTTCAACTCTAATTTATGCTTTTGTTTATGAGACATCTTTCTGTGGAAGTGAATATTATTTTAAAATGGCTGTATCTCCATCATCTGATAAGGTAACTTTTTGTTGATTATTAGTCCCTGTGTTTTGCTGACTGTTGTGTTTATCAAAGTGCTGAAAAGGATTCTGGGAATGTGAAGATGATGGTAGAGCGAGGTAGAAGCCTTTCCTCTGTTTTAATGGTGTTGGATGGCACTTGTAAGTTAAGCAATGTGACACTGAAATCTCCCCTTTGTGTATTAAGTTCCCAGGAAAAATTGCTGTGTGAATACTAGAGAAGTAGCTAACATTTGTAGTTATGTTTGCCTTTTTGTTGAACTAAATTATCATGGTAGTTGCATTACCAGTCATTTAGCTGCATTGTACTGAGTGATAGGGCTCCATTTGTACAGTTTCTAACTTAGTTTAGGAATTGGTCTATAAGGCCTGATATAGGGCAGTGGTCTATTCAGGCAACGTGGCCCCAGTCAAGTAATAAATCTGGAACTCCGATGACCCAGTTTGCAATATCTCTGCTGGCAAGGGATGGAAGTATTCAGCCATAACTCCTGGGACCCGGGCTTCTGTTTCAGTCACCACCTCTCACAGTCCCCCACAGGAGATGTGTGTTTTGTCAAGTAGACAATGCCCCAAGCTCACAGCATTCTAGCTGGACCCTATTCCCAGTCATCTGACCATAGACAGGCATGCCCTGCCCGACAGACAGATATCTCTGCCTCATACAATATAAGGGATGGTTAGCCTTCTTCCTCTCTTGCCCTCCTCTTTTCTTGCTATCCCCCTCGCTTCCTCCCTTGGTCTCTTCTTTTCTTGCCATCTCTCTTCCTCTCCTTCTTCTCTCTCTCTCTCTCTCTCTCTCTCTCTCTCTCTCGTCATGATCAGCCTATTTTCTCTTTTCTATAATGAAATATCTCACAACTATGCATTGTCTCCTTTTAACTAACTAACGTGCAGCTGTAGCCTCAGCAGCAGTGTCAGGACCCTAGGCCTACAGTCCGAGAAAGTTTAATCATCATATCAGCTACACATCCTTTAATGACAGTGTTGTCTCCCTGTCTTGGCACATAGGAGGATAAAAGGGAGCAGGGGAAGAGATTTGAAACATGCCACCCAAGTCATAGAAGAGATTTTCTCACTCTGTATGAGCAAACAAACCTATAGGCAGCTTAGAGGAATCATATTCCTCTAAGGATGTATTCTTAGTCGCTTCGCTCATGACCCTTCTCCATCATTCCCAAGGAAATCCACCAAAAACTTGCTCAACTATATGTTTAAGGCACTATTTTAATGTATATTCTCACAGTTTTGGAAAATTTTGTCTGTCTAGAACTAATCACAGATACTTGGATCTTTTCTAGCTCCCATGTTATTTTCCAAGAAAATCTAGGAGTAGTGTGGGAAAGAATGAGGAAGACAGGTTCAGGGCAGTAACCAAGGATCAGGAGGCAAGAAGTCAAATAAAAGAGGATTAGGGCATATAAATTGGGAGACAAGGTTCTTTCCTTGGCCAGCTAGGTTGTTGGTAGGTGAGGGATGAAATAACAGCTCCCATTTGAATATACTTCACTATGATGCCAAGTTTCCACAATTCTAATGTACAATGTTGTTTAGCCTAAGAGAGAGGCATGATATAGACAGGGGCTTTTGTTTTTGAATGAGTGAATTAGGAAAGAGTAAGCTCAATAGCATCAGGAAGCTATTCAGTGTGTTTGAGAAATGTGGTGACCACACGAGAATGACCATCACAACAGGTGCCAATAAACATACACAGAAGAAGACCTAGCAACCCTTTTTCTGACTATGATCAAATGATAATTATGTAATTCCTTATACTTAACTATCTCTAGACAGCAATTATGATAAGAAATGAAACATTAGTTAATTAATTTTAGCAAAGAAAACATTGTTTAGCTGTAAGTTGATGAGTGTATTTTTGTCTATAATAATATATGATAGATGGATAATTAAAATACAAATTACACAGTAATATTAAAAAATTAAAAATAAATTACTTGTAAAATTTGAGTATGCACACTGTGTATTTTATAAAATTATTTGTTATTATTATTAGTTTTATTGAGACAGGATTTCTTTGTATAGCCCTAGTTATTGTGGAAGTTTCTCTCTATAGACCTGGCTGGCCTTAAATTTGGAGATCTGCTTGCTTTTATCTCTTCCGTGCCTTATTTAAAAGCATACACTACCACCACTATGTACATTATTATTATTGGAAAATTTGGAAAACTTTTGTGTCTTCAGTAATGCTTGTTGTGGTGTTTGTTTTAAGCAGATAGTATTAACTTGCTAATGAATACTCAATATCCTAAGTACAAAAATATAAGTGAGTTGTTAAAATTATTTATGAACATAACAATATTCTGTAAATTTTTGTTAGTAATGTCTGTAAAATAGAGTGATTTATCTCTTAAGAAAATCACTACAAGTTTACTTTAATAGTATCATTAATTTGATATCAATATATGATATAAATATGTAACATTGTTAGTAAGATGTAAGGAATTCATTCTTTGTCCACATATGTAAACATGTATTTATTTTTAAAACTGTATGCCCTTTTGAAATCAACAAGAATAAAATTCTTACTGATGATGAAAATAATCAAAGTTGATGGCTTTTGCTATATTTGCTCTAACAAGTACTGAATAAACTATAAGCATGGTTTAAAGACATACATAAAACCACCAAACTTTGAAACCCTATGCTTCTTCATCTACAAACTAAATAAAATCGCACAGCAGCATGAGCTCCACCTTTGACTTTTCATGCTCCATATGAAATCTAATTTAGACTTGGGGAAAATTACATCAGTGGCATAGCTGGCTGGATTTGTACTTACAGCACTGATGAGAAGTGAAATCGCTTCAGAAAAGTATAAAGAAAACACCTTAGGAAGAGGAAACAAAATAAAGGAGGCAAAGGCTTTGATTTGGGCTTTGTGGTGTTGGAGGGCAAGGACAGGGTTCCCTTCCCTTGAGCTGAAGATGGAGTCGGACCATCCAAATCTGGCAGCACCTTCTCTGAACCGTTGTCAACTTGCTTTGTTTGATGAAAGTGGATTTGAACTTTTGAAAGGTTTTAGGATGAGTTACTAAACATTTGTAAAAACATTAGTGCTATTATTTCAAAGCCAGAAAATTCTCTCCTGATATTTTCTGAGCTATAGGGCTAGAAACATGTGTATTATCCATATATTATATAAGCTTTCCTTAGGAACTTTTTCAAAATATATTGACTATGGAAAACATGAAAATAAATGCTGAAATTAATCACTGCCTTGAATATAATACATAATAATGACCCATATCATTTTCATGAGTATCCAGTGATTGGTGAACCGATACTATGTATTATTTATATACTGCCATGCGATACATAAAATAGTAAACCTATTTGAAAATTACTCTGAATGCAAACATTATTACATCCATTATTATTCAGCCCTTTCTTCAGAATTTCCACCCCCACCCCCAGAGGAGTACATTTTCCTAGAGTGTTTCTTTTTGTTTGTTTGTTTATTATGCACTTTACATCCAGGTCACATCTTCCCCTCCCTTCTCTCCTCCCAGTACCCTCCTTTCACCCCCTCCCTATCTTCCTGCCATCTCTTTATCCTCAGAAAAGCACAGGTCTCCCATGGATATCGACCTGGCTTTGCATGTCAAGTTGCAGTAGAATTAGACACATCTTCTCCTAGTATAGTTAGATAAAGCAGCCCAGTTAGGGGAAGGGATGTAAAGACAAGCAACAGAGTCAGAAATAGCCCCTGCTTCTATTAGATGTTCTACATGAAGACCAGCTACACAACTGTTACATATATGCAGAGGACCTAGGTCTATTCTATGTTTGGCTGTTCAGATCTCTGGGCACCAATGAGCCTAGGTCAGTTGATTCTGTATGTTTTCTTGAGGTGTTCTTAACCTTTTAACTCATTCAATTCTTCCTTCCCCTCTTCCATAGGATTCTCCAAGCTCCACCTAACATTAGGATTCTCCAAGCTCCACCTAACATTTGGTTAGGTCTCTGTTACCTGTTTCCATCAGTTGCTGAATGAAGCCCCTCAGATGACAATTATGTTTGGCACCTGTCTGAAAGTACAGCAGAATATCATTAATAGTGTCAGGGGTTGACTCTCTCTCTCTCATGTCATAGGTCTCAAACTGGGCCAGTCACTGGGTGACCATTACTTCAGTTTTGGCTCCATCTTTACCCTCACATATTTTGTTGGCAGGACAAATTGTAGATCTAAGGTTTTGTGGTTGGGTTCATGTTCTAGTCCCTTCATTGGAAGTCTTTTCCGTTTGCAGTACATGGCATTTTTATGTTCCATATTCCCCATTGCTAGGAGTCTTGCTAGGATCATCCTTATAGATTCTTAGGAGTCTCTATTGTTTTAGGTTTCTAGCTTATCCCAGAGATCCCCCCTCCACACACACCAGTTCCAGTTCTCTCCTCCTGTACTCTCTCCTTCAATCCTCTACCCACTTGATCTTTCTTGCTCCCTTTCACAACACTTTCTCCACCCAGTTCCCTTCATCCACTGTCTCACAATGTCTATTTTATTTCCCTTTCCCAATGATATTCAAGCTTCCCTGCTTGGGCCCTACGTATTACTTAGCTTCTTTGGGTCTGTGGATTATAGCATGACAATTCTGTACTTTATGTCTAAAATCTCATTATAAATGAGTACATACATGCTTGTCTTTCTGGGTCTGGGTTATCTCACTCAGGATGATCTTTTCTAATCCCACAATTTGCCTGCAAATTTCATGATGTCATTGTCTTTAAAAGCAGAGTAATATTTCATCATGTAAATATACCACAGTTTATCCATTCTTCAGTTGAGGCACTTAGTTTATTTGCAGTTTCTGACTATTCCGAATAAAGTTGATAGGAACATAGCTGAGCATGTGTCCCTGTGGCATGGTGAAACATCTTTTGGTATATACCCTAGAGTTGTATAGCTGGGTCCTGAGGTAGAAATATTCCCAACTTTCTAAGAAACCACCAAAATGACTTCCAGATGGTTGTACAAGTTTGCATTCCAACCAACAATGGAGTAATGTTCCCTTTGCTCCTCATTCTTGCCAGCATGTGCTATCACTTAATCTTGGCTATTCTGAAGGGCATACAATGGAATCTCAGAGTAGCTTTGATTGGCATTTCCTTGAACATTTCTTTAAGTGCTTCTTGGTCATTAGAGATTACTCTGTTGAGAATCTCTGTCTAGCTCTGTAACTCATTTTGTAGTTGTGTTATTTGGTTTGTTGGCATATAATTTCTTGAGCTATTTATATATTTCTATATCAGCCTCTTTGGATGTTAGACTGATGAAGATCTTTTTCCAATCTGTAGGCCACTGTTTTGTCCTATTGACAGTGTCCTTTGCTTTATAGGAGCTTTTCAGATTCATGCAGTCATATTTACTAGTTGTTGCTCTTCATGCCTGAGCTGTTGGTATTCTGTTCAGGAAACTGTCTCCTGTGTCTATGTGTTCAAAACTGTACCTCACTTTCACTTCTACCAAATTCAGTGTATCCAGTTTTATGTTGAGGTCTTTGATCTATACTTTTGTGCAGAGTAATACATATAGATCTATTTGCATCCTCTACATATCAACATCCACTTAGTTCAGCAACATTTAGTAAAGTTGCTTTCTTTTTTTCCATTATAAAGTTTTGTCTTCTTTGTCAAAAATCAAGTTTCCATAGGTATATGGGTTTACTTTTTGGTCTTCAGTTTGATTCAATAGATCCACCTGTCTGTTTTTTGCCAATACTATGTGGTTTTTTTTGTTTTATTTTGCTTTGTTTTGTTTTTAACTATTGCTCTGTTGTATGGTTTGAAACGGTGATAATGATACCTCCAGAAGGTCTTCTATTATACAGGATTGTTTTTAGCTATCCTGATTTAGTTTGGTTGCTTCCTTGCTTGCTTTCTATATGAAGTTTAGTGTTGTTCTTTATCTATAAAGATGTGCATTGGAATTTTGTTGGGAATTGCATTGAATCTGGAGCTTGCTTTAGCTAAGATGGCCATTTTGTTCTACGTTAATCCTACTGATCCATAATCGTGGCATATCTTTCCATCTTCTGACATATTTTTCATCTTTTTCTCTCAGAGATTTAAAATTCTTGTCATACAGCCTTCACTTGTTTGGTTAGAGTTACACCAACATATTTTGTATTATTTATGTCTATTTCAAGGGTGTTGTTTCCCTTATTTCTTTCTCAGCCCCATTATCCTTTGTATATAGTAAGGCTACTGATGTTTTTTGAGTTGATTTTGTATGCAGCCACTTAGTTGAAAGTGTTCATCATCAGTTGTATTTCTCTCCCAGTAAAACTTTTGGAGTCACTTGTGCATACTATCATATCATTTGCACAGAGAGATACCTCTTCCTTTCCAATTTGCATCCACTTGATCTCAATTAGTTGTCTAATTGCCTTGCTAACACTTCAAAGACTATATTGAATAAATATGGAGAGAGTAGACAACCCTGTATTGTACCTGATTTTTGTGTAATTGCTTTAAGTTGATGTTGTCTGTTGGCTTGATATATAATGCTTTTATTGTGATTAGGTACATGTTTTGTACCCCTGATGTTTCCAAAAATTTTTACATGAAGGGGTTTTGGATTTTCTTAAAGACTTTTTCATCATCTAATGAAATGATCATGTGTCATTTTTTCTTTGTTTGTTTATATGGTAGGTTGATTACATTGATGGATTTTCATATGTTGAACCATCTCTGCATACCTGGTATGAAGCCTACTTGATCATAGTTGATGATGTTTTTGATGTGTTTTTTGATTTGATTTGCAAGTATTTTATTGGGTATTTTTGCATCAATGTTCATAAGGGAGGCTGGCCTGAAATTCTCTTAGTCTGTGGCTTAGGCATCATAAAATGATGGTTTCATAAAATGAATTTTACAATGTTCTTTCTGTTTCTATTTTGGGGAATAATTTAAGGAGTATTAGTATTAGCTCTTCTTTGAAAGACTGGTAGAATTCTGCACTGAAAGCATCTGGCCCTGGGTTTTTTGTTTGTATGTATTTGGTAGGAGTCTTTTAATGACTACTTTTATTTCACTAGTGATTATATGCTTATGTAAACTATTTATCTGGCATTGGTTTTTAATTTTGGTAAATAGTATCTCTCAAGAAAATATTCATTTCTCCCCGATTTTCCAGTTTTTGCAGTCCAGGTTTTTGAAGTAAGATCTCAGTGTCTGTTATGTCCCCTTTTATTTCTGACTTGGTTACTTTGGATAGTCTCTCTCTGCCTTTTAGTTAACTTCGCTAATGGTTTGTCTATCTTGATGATTTTCTCAAAGAACCAACTCTCAGTTTTCTTGATTCTTTCTGTTGTTCACTTTGTTTCTATTATTGATTTCAGCCCTGAGTTTGATTATTTACTTCCATCTACTCCTCTTGGCTCTGTTTGCTTCTTTTTCATTCTAGCGCTTTCAGATGTGCTTTTAAGTTGCTAATATGAAATTTCATTACTTCCTTTATGAAGGTAATTAGTGGTATGAACTTTCCTATGAGCACAGCTCTCATAGTGTCTCATAAGGTTGAGTATGTTGTACATTCATTTTCATTGAATTCTAGAAAGTCTTTTAATTTCTTTCTTTATATCTTCCTTGACTCAGTGGTCATTAAGTAGTAAGTTGTTCAGTTTCCTTGGTTTTGTAGGCTTTCTGTTGTTTCTGTTATTGAAGTACAGCTTTAATACATGGTAGGATGATAAGATAAAAGGGGTTATTTCAATTTTCTTTCTTTTTATTTTTCCTGCCTTGAGTTGCTTTATTTTGGTTAATTTTGTTACAGTAAAATGAAAACAACTAATTCAAGAATTGCTTGTAAACACATAGTTAACATTCTCTTTGATATCTGCTATACTTTTTGTTTTGTTTTTTTTTTTAAGTTTTATTGCATTATAATGAGAAAAGTTACATGATTTCAATTTATCTGAATTTGTTAACATTTAAAAACATATTTTAAGTAAATAGAATTAAATCACATTATTGTTTTCTTTTGTATCAGAGAGTGCATACCATGTGTGTTCTTTTGTGATTAGGTTACCTCACTCAGGATGATATTCTCCAGATCCATCCATTTCCCTAAAAATTTCGTAAATTCATTGCTCTTAATAGCTGAGTAGTACTCCATTGTGTAGATGTACCACATTTTCTGTATCCATTCCTCTGTTGAGGAACATTTGGGTTGTTTCCAGTTTCTGGCTATTATAAATATGGCTGCTATGAACATAGTGGAGCATGTGTCCTTATTACATGTTGGAGCGTCTTCTGGGTATATGTCCAGAAGTGGTATATCTGAGTCCTCTGGTAGTACTATGTCCAATTTCCTAAGGAACCACCAAACTGATTTCCAGAGTGGTTGTACCAGCTTGCAATCCCACCAGGAATAAAGGAGTGCTTCTCTTTCTCCACAATCTTGCCAGCATCTGCTGTCACCTGAGTTTTTGATCTTAGCCATTCTGACTGGTGTGAGGTGGAATCTCAGGGTTGTTTTGATTTGCATTTCCCTGATGACTAAGGATGTTGAATGTTTCTTTAGGTGCTTCTCACCCATTTGGCCTTCCTCAGAGAATTCTATTTCCTTAAGAGATTTATTTATTTCCTCTTTAAAGGCCTCTATTGTTTCCATAAGACTGTATTTGAAGTCACTTTCTTGTTCTTCAGCTGTGTTGGAATACCCAGGACTTTCAGAGGTAGGATACCTTGGCTCTGGTGGTACTGCCCTAGCTGTTGTTGATTGTGTTTTTACAGTGACCTTTAGGTATCTGGGTTTTGTGTTTGTTATAGGTTTAGATGCTGAACTCTGAGTTTATCTTTGTTCTATGTATATGTTTTTCATCTGTTTTCTATTTTCTCTATGTCTACTGACCCAAGTGGCCTGGAGTTCTGGTGACTAGCTAGTATTCAAGTCCAGTATGGTGTTCTGCTGGGGATTTTGTGATCTGTGGGGATTCTGAGGCTTGGGGTGCTAATCTTGACTCTGGGGTCCCTAGTACCAGTGTAGCCTGGGTTCCCTAGGGTCTGCTGGCATACAGCCAAGCAGGTGTTGTATTGGCCATTGTGTCTTATTTTTTTTTAACAACAAAAACAAACTCCTGTTGCCTCCCCCTTCCCCATGACTGCCACCC
>NW_022196906.1:71637685-71637944 GCF_008632895.1 Mastomys coucha | reverse complement strand
TTTCCACTGGATGGTTTTAGCTCCTTTGTCAAAGATTAAGTGACCATAGGTGCATGGGTTCAATTCTGCGTATTCAATTCGGTTCCATTGAACTACCTGCCTGTCACTATGCCAATACCATGCAGTTTTTATGACAATTGCTCTGTAGTACAGCTTAAGGTATGGGATTGTGATTCCACCAGAGGTTCCTATATTGTTGAGAATAGTTTTGCTATCCTGGGTCTTTTGTTGTTCCAGATGAATCTGCCAATTGCTCTTT
>NW_022196906.1:71633165-71633546 GCF_008632895.1 Mastomys coucha | reverse complement strand
TATTCTTTCTTTGTTTTGTGCATTTGGTGCTTTGACTATTATGTGACAGGAAGAATTTCTTTTCTGGTTCAGTTGATTTGGGGTTCTATAGGCTTCTTGTATATTCATTGGCATCTCTTTCTTTAGGTTAGGGAAGTTTTCTTCTATAATTTTGTTGAAGATATTTACTGGCCCTTTAAGTTGGAAGTCTTCACTCTCTTCTATACCTATTATCCTTAGATTTGGTCTTCTCATTGTGTCCTGGATTTCCTGGATGCTTTGTGTTAGGGTCTTTTTGCTTTTTGCATTTTCTTTGACTGTTCTGTCAATGTTGTGTCTATGTTATCTTCTGCTCCTGAGATTCTCTCTTCTATCTCTTGTATTCTGTTAGTGATGCTTGCA
>NW_022196906.1:71609548-71632805 GCF_008632895.1 Mastomys coucha | reverse complement strand
TTCGCCATCTTTTGCTTTTTGGTGTTAGATGTTCTTAGTGCCTCTGGCTAGAGCTTGTCCTGTCCCTGCTGCCCTGCAAGTCTCCTGCGACTTGTGGGTCCTGTTCCTCCAAGCTGGCTGCTCCGGTCTTAGAAACTCACCAGAGAGGAAATGGTGGCTCTCACCCGAGTCTCTTGCTTAAGGTGTTCCCTGGAGGTAGGCCCTCCACTTGCAGGGAAGGGGCAGTGAAGGACACTGATCTTCCTCTGTCACTAGGAAGCTGAGAGGATCCTGTCCCTGCCACCCTGCAGCTCCCCTGGGAGTCGTGGGGCCTGTGCCTCCAGGCTGGCTTCTCCGGTCTCAGAAACTCACCTGAGAGAAATCGATGGATCTTGCCCAGGTTTCTGGCTTAAGGCGCTCTCTGGAGGTAGGCCCTCCACTTGCAGGGAAGGGGCAGACATGTCTTATTTTTTGAATAAAGACTGAAAACTCTGAATGGAATGAAAATGAACCTTATGAGATATTATTGGATGTTTAACTGTATTATACTAAGTTATGTGTTCTCCCATGTCAGTTCATGTAGTTTGTGTTTATTTTATAAACAATATAGAACAAAAGATTCTGTTTCTGCCCTGTACACTGAGCTATTGTGTAGTGTACTCAATAAGCTAATACAAAAACCACAGTACTACTACTAATATAATATAAGTTAAATATTCTAACTAGATAAATTATCTTAGTTATGGTTAAAAACAACAAAGAGTAAATGTGTTATTGGTTGACATAATATTTTTATGTATTATGAATGAAATGTGATGTTTGATTGATATGTAATTTGAGTGGTAAGAAGTGATCTAGTCAAGAT
Organism: Mastomys coucha; assembly: GCF_008632895.1. Classification (NCBI taxonomy): domain Eukaryota; kingdom Metazoa; phylum Chordata; class Mammalia; order Rodentia; family Muridae; genus Mastomys; species Mastomys coucha. The sequence continues at coordinate 71,631,961 of NW_022196906.1, read as the reverse complement.
GATTAAAATATCCAGGACTTTAAACTCTGGTAATTTCTTAATTAAGATGTTCAAATTCCTCTAATATTTGATTTCCATTTTAACACTTAAACAAAAATGCAAATTACCAGTCAATAATCTTCTGCTCGCTGAGTTATTCTTCTGTTAAAAAAGATTAAGATTGCCAGGAGGTGGTGGCGCATGCCTTTAATCCCAGCACTTGGGAGGCAGAGGCAGGTGGATTTCTAAGTTCAAGGTCAGCCTGGTCTACAGAGTGAGTTCCAGGACAGCCAGGGCCATACAGAGAAACCCTGTCTTGAAAAACCAAATTAAAAATAAAAAAGATAAAGATCCTTAGAATTATACATGTCTCCAATGATTATTTTTCTATTTGAACACAAATCATTTATATAACACTAGAACTGTCTGCTACACCCAGAACAGGTGCTCTATCACCAGTCAGGTTTTTTTTTTTTTTTTGATTGATGTATCCTCATAAATGAATAAAAGTTTATGTATAGAAAATGAAATAAAAATTTAAATAACCTTATTATATTTGTTACTAAGTCATGGGAGTATAGAAGATAGAAATAAATGTATTCATTTCTCTACATTCCTTAATATTTATGATTTTTTTTAAAAAAACTTGGTTATAGAAATATTTTGTGCTTTTGTGACTCAGATGAATCAGTTTTCTCATTATTAAAATGCTCATTTCACTATTAAACTACATCAATTTTAAAGAGGTTGCATAAGGATAGGTTGGTAGAAAATTTGTTGACACCAATAGAGATTTTATTGGACAAATATCCATGCCTATGTGAACTTGATCTAGATTGTTGTGTGCTATTTCTTCATATGATATACATTATCAAGTACAACTTAATTTGTTACTAAGACTATAAACTTTAATGTAATTTCAGCTTGTTCCTATTTACTTATTGGGTTTCTATAGAGAGGCAAGAAATCTCTCTCTCTCTCTCTCTCTCTCTCTCTCTCTCTCTCTCTCTGTGTGTGTGTGTGGGGGGGGTGAATGTATGAATGTTTTATGGAATAGTGTCTCAATGTGTAGCCCATATTACTCTTCCTATCTTATTTATTATGTGTATCTGTGCCTATGTGGATAAATCACTTTATTTAAAGTTATTGGTCAAATTCTGCTCCAAAATTCTCTTTGGTCCTCAAATCCTGTTGTCTCTATACTTCTGTTTCACTCTTTCAGTGGGTGTTTATTAGATGTAGGTATGCCTACTGGGCTAGAAACAAACAAATTCAACTTTGCTCCTTATAAGGAAAATAGAAACATAGCTGTCTCTATCCACAGATGTACTTCTAAGAACAGCTGGATATCCCTGAGGTTTTCATTCATCGTGAAGTATAGTTTCTTTCTTTCTCTCATATCTACATTTCAGCCCCAATTGACTTCTTTTACAGACAGAATTATATCATCTATGAAACTTATTGATATTGATATTGAAAATTATTGTCACTCATTTTTGTGTTTAAAATTTTCCCATTTGAGCTTTAAGAAACCATACGCCGTATAATCAATGTAACTAACAAAAATATAAAATATTCTTAATTTGGTTTAAGTAGCAGGCACTGTTTGTTAGAGCACACAAGTAAATGGACATTGATTACCCATAAATGTGAGAAGGGAGAACAGCATGCAATCCTGTTTGCCCTTTCATGGAGTTGTACTTCTCACAGGGCCCAGGCTTTCTATAGAGCTAAAAGGTCCACACAATTGCTAAGACCTTCAACACAAAAGGGCAAAGTGGAGGCAGTTAGCTTCCTGTGGACCAAAGAAAGCTCAATCAGGCCCCAAATACTAATCACCACAGCTTTAACAATCACTTTTTCTGAAATAGAAAGGATGGCTAAGTTCTACTGCAACTCATAGAGTAATGATACCAGACATTGGTAAATTTTAGACAGTATGTTGTCAATAGGCAGCTCATTCACTGAATGAAGTACTCTTAAATTTTATCTGATCTTAAGATTATTCCAGTGTTTCTTCTGATGTAATATTGAGACAGTTAAATAATTCATTGTAATTCTTTGTCTGTATATTTTCCCAAAGATAGAGTATAAAATTACAGTAAGCTACATGAGTTCTCATTCTCAATGTAGAATATAATAAATATATGATGTGTGTCATAGATTGGATTATAATAGAATTTATATAACTTCCATGAATTTTTTGTTTTACTTCATGGAACTAGAAAGGTATCAGATTACTTAGTTTATACTTGCTGAATATAGCTTTAAAAATGAAGGACAATGACAAATTTTCATTGATCTTAAAGATAATCAGAAAAATTAGCAAACCTTGTAAACTGATACTGAAGAATATTTTGGATTAATGCCTAGAGCATTTGTTAACATTACATGGTTTATCTATCATTGTGTACTTTAAACAAATGCCATGACATTTTCATTTAGAATGAACAACCTATTATAAAGATGAAGGCTGTATGCTAATTCTTCTCACTCATGTTCTCCTTGTAGGAAAAAAGTGAGAAGACATAAGAGAGAATGATGTGGCAGAAGGTATAGCTAAGTGGTAAAAGAGGGACCAAGAACCAAGGCAGGGCCCAGGGTTGAGTCATTGTGATGTGCAAGAGCTTCTCTCAGCATGGCGAGGCTCTGAAGGACCTGCAGATGGAATCTATCCAAATTAGTTCATGTTCAGTTTTAAAACAAGAAATGACCCTGGTGATCTTCTATTTTCTTTTAATATCAATGTGTACCATGTATATTTACTTGCACTATAAAAATTGGCTACAAAAGGTTTGTTTTGTTAATCAGGATAAATATGTGTTTGAAGAAGTTTGAAGACACAATTCTAATTCATGCTCAGTTATACTTGAGAAAATTGATGCTTTCTTTTAAATACTTCTAATTTGAGTACACACAGTTTAAAACATTTTGTTTTAAACTACCTATCTGGAAGACATATGTATATGGCTTCAGTAGACAAAACTCAGTTTGGATACATGTGGTTGCATTTTCCATAAAAACTTACCTATCGATCTATATTACATTTTATAGAAAAATGCAATTTTAATTGTAATTGATTGATCATTCAGATTATTAGGTTTTAAAATGAATTAAATAATAAGGCTAAGGTGGCATCTTCATATACTGCCACTATATATTAAATAATAGGGTTAACATAGCATATTCATATACTGCTATTATATTCTTTTCCATTTCATCCCTCATTCTCATCATCCTCTTTTAGGCTCCCAGCTTCCTTACTAGTCCAATTCCTTCATGAAAATTTCCCCTTCTTTTTGCATGTTGATATATTTAATAGCCTTCTCTTTCTTTCTCCTCTTAAGATAATTTTTCTCTTATTTCAATATCTTCTTTTCAGTTAGATGAACTACATACACTCACATAAGTTATATATAATTTAAAAATGTGGATTTCACACATGAGAGATAATGTGGTATTTTTTCTTTTTGAGGTGGCTTTGTTTCATCTAATGTAATGATTTTCAGTTCCATTCATTTATCTGTAAAAAGTCATGATATCACCTTTTAAAATGGATGAAAGTAATCAATTGTGTGTATATGTATGCATATATATACATATATATATAATTACATATATATGTATATATATATTTAAAATCATTTACTCATTTGTGTGTTTGACAGAGGCCATCAAGATTGGTTTAATATTTTAACTTTTATGAATAGGGGAAGAATAAACATAAACACACAAGAATCTCTGAATATGTTTCAGGTATATACCAAAGAATGTGCATATATATATGTATATGTATATACATATATATCATATATATATAAAATAAATGAGAATTGGAAAACTATGAGAAGTGAAAAATATTTTTAAAGGAAAAAATCCTTTTTAAAGAAACAACATAGTGATTTATGTATTAGTTGTACAAATTTCTATTCTCATCAGTGTTGAAAGGTGAAAAATGTCCCCCTCTTTCCCACATTCTCACTCAGCCTTAGTTGTTATTTAGAATTTTGGTGGTTTTAATCAGGTGAGATAGAGTATCAAAACAGTTTAAATTTGCATTCCCTAGTGGCTAAGAAGGATTAAAGGCATGTGGTGTGCCTGCATTCCAAATGGATCACACAGAGACCTAGGTCTTTGGATGTGATTCTTTGCCAGAGCAGCCATGTGGATACATTAAAATTCCTCTCCACATGACTTATAAAAAACAAGTATCATTAATGTGAAACCTTTAGGAAAGTATTTTTTTTATGTTCAGTACACAGAGTCTGAGGTCCAGATAGGGATAAAACTGCATATCAATCTGGAAGCCCAACTTGGCCACCAGTCTCCTGTATGATACCAGCTTTGAAAGCATGAAGGTATTAAGGAGAGAAGCTGAGCCTAAATCCTTTTAGAAACTAGGAAAGGCTACTGGTGAATGTGCAGCTTCAGTTACAGTGGAAAGTTCAGGAACAAGTTCTCATTCAGAGAAGCTGAGGCTTTGCACCATGCAGCAGGGTTGGAATTCCTGAGGCCAAGAGAGGCCATTGTTGGAGGTGTGGCTTCAGTTGTATTGATGATCGCACACATTAGAGATGCCAGGGACTGTAGGATGTCCACCAACAGTGGTAGGTATTGTGTGAAACTATCATAAGCCTACAAGAAAAACTGTGTACTGCAAGTGGTAGAGATGTAAAGATGTTTCTACTTAACTGTTTGGAGCCCAGAAGATTACAACTGAGTTCCAGATTTGTATGTAGTCTTTGACACTGTCAAAATTTGGTTTTGTTTTGATTTGTTTGTAACTACATTTCAAAGAGGATGTAATCAAGCTCTTCAAAATTAAAAAAAAATACTTATTTTGAACGTTACAGTTCACAATTAAGAGATAGTGTATTTTAAAAAGAACATGGACTTTTAAAGTGTATTTAAAGACTGTGAGAATTTTGAAGTTAGACTGTTTAATATTGTGATATTAATACAAGGTCTTGAGGGCATATTGAAAAGGGAAGGCTATAATGGAATAGTAACGTGGTGGTGTGTCACGTTGACAAGGGATCAACTGTGGTTGTATCAATGGACACAAATAGAGTCATCAAGGAAGGGGGAACCTCATTTGAAAAATATCATCCATCAGATTGGCCTGTGGGACATGTCTAGAGTATTTTCTTGATTGCTAAATAGTGGAAGAGCTCCTAGACCACTCTGAGCAGTTACGTGCTGGGCAGGTGCTTCTAAGTTTCAGATAGATGTATTTGAACAAGCCAGAAGAAACAAGCCTGGGAGGAACATTCCTCCATACATTCCACATCAGTTTCTGCCTTTACATTCCTGCTTAAACTATTGCTCCAATATCTTTCAGTGATGGACTATGATATAGACATGTTAGACAAATATTTCCTTGCCCAAGTGTCTTGTGGTCATGATGTTTATCATAGCAACAGAAAACAAAATAGGGCATATGTAATGAAATTTAAGAACAGGTCTTTTGATTCCTCCAGTGTTGCCATTTCTTCTTGGTGTTTCTTTGACTATTCGGGGATTTTTATGTTTATATATGAATTTCTGAATTATTTTGAAGTTCTGTGAAAAATTTCATTGGGATTTTGATAAGGAATGTACTGAATGCATAGACTGTTTCTAATAATATGACCATCTTAAAATTATTAGTTATTCTACCTTTTATTGTATTTTTCAATTTGTTCAATGTCATAGTTTCATTTTGAAGATTTTTTAACTCTATAATAAATTTAGTTCTAGATTAAAAAAAATTCTCAAGACATTGTGAATAAGATATTTTTCTAGTTTCCTTTTTAGCGAGTTTCTGATTGGTATAAAAAAGCTACCAGTTATTGCATGGTGATTTTGTATCTTTCTATTTCAGTGAAACCATCAGATATGAGTTATCTACTTGAGTTCTTAGACTCTAATATCATGTCTTTTGTAAGTGGGGCCAATTTGACATTTTCCTTTGCTATTTATATCTTATTAATTTCTTTCTCTTTTCTCATTGATATGAGACTTGGAGCAGTATGTTGAAAAAGAAAGAAGAAAGTGCTTAACTTTAATCTGTTCCATATTTTAGAGAAAACGTTTCCAGTTTTTCAGCTTTTAATATAATGTCAACTGTAGGTTTGTCATATATAGCTTTTATCATATTTTTGTATGGCAGCAGAACAGTGATTCTCAACCTTCCTAATGCTAGTGACCCTTTAATATAGTCCCTCATGTTGTGGTTACTCCCAACATAATAATAACTTCATTATTACTTCATAATTGTGATTTCGCTATTGTTGTGAATCATAATGTAAGTATCTGATATTCAGGCTATCAGATATGTGGCTCCTATGAAAAAGTCATTTGATCCCTAAGGGGTCAGGACTTTACTGCTGAGAATCACTACAGTAAAAATTTTCTTCATGTATTATGATTTCTTTACTGAAGACTATTATATATATAACATGAGCTAATTTACATATTCTGAGACAAAATTCTATCCTCCAGTTGATGAAATTATGACTATCATTTTGTGCTGTTTAGTTATGATGCAGATATTTTTTTCAAAAATGTTACTGAATACCATTTGAGAACATTTTATTATTAAGAATTTTGTATCTCTGATCACATGGGAAATTGATCTTTAGTTTTCTTTTAACCATTTCCTTTGTATGTTTTCTGTCACCATGATACTTGCTTCATTTAGTATGTTAGATTATTCAACTTCCATCTGCATTCTTTGGAACAATTTGAGAAGTGTTGGTCTTAGGAAATTCTTAAAAGTTTGACAGGATGAGTAGTAAATCCTGTAATCCTTGTTTTTACTTTGTAGAAAGACTTACTAATTATTGTTTCAGTGTGGATGACATGGATCATCCTGCAAAAGAGGAAGGAGAGAGATTCTAGCAAGTTGCCCTCTAACATTGACAAATATATTTGTACCACTCTGTCTTAGTCAGGGTTTCTATTCCTGCACAAACATCATGACCAAGAAGCAAGTTGGGGAGGAAGGGGTTTATTCAGCTTACTTCTACATTGCTGTTTATCACCAAAGGAAGTCAGGACTGGAACTCAAGCAGGTCAGGAAGCAGAAGCTGATGCAGAGGCCATGGAGAGATGTTCCTTGCTGGCTTTGCTTCCCCTGGCTTGCTCAGCTTGCTCTCTTATAGAACCCAAGACTTCCAGCCCAGGGATGTCACTACCCACAAGGGACCCTACCCCCTTGATCACTAATTGAGAAAATGTCCCACAGCTGGATCTCATGGAGGCACTTCCCCAACTGAAGCTCCCTTCTCTGTGATAACTCCAGCCTGTGTCAAATTGGCACACAAAACCAGCCAGTATATACTCCAACACACAAAAACAAATCAATAAATGCATAAACATATCATGCTTAAATCTAGTTGTTCTTTGTTAGTCTACATTGTTTATCATTATTTGGTATAATCTAGTTGACCATTTATATCTAAGAATTTGTTTCTTCCAGCTTTTCTAACTTTAATATTATTTTATAAACTATCTCCTACTGATTTTCTAAATTATAATGATCTGTTTTCACAACTAGCAGTCACCCTTCTAATATGAGTTTTTTTCAGCTTGTCTGATTTCTTTCCTTTTTTTGTTTTATTTAGAAATTTTCTTTTTTATTAGTTGGGTTATGCATCTGTCAACTTTGGACATCTTCTAAGGAACAAACTTCACAGTTAATTATATTAATTGCTTGTTCTTTTAGACTCTATTTTATTAGTCTTTATTACTTTTTGACATCTACTACATTAGGATTGGATTGTTGTAGTTTTTCCAGAACTTTGAGATCCATCTGTTAGTTACTTACTTGAGTTTTTGTGTTTGGATTTATAGTTATCAACTTTTATCTTGCAAATTCTTTCACAGAAGTTTGTCTAAACTGTGCTACAATTTTTCATTTTGATATATGTTTTTCACTTTTTTCTTCCAAATAACCAAACTACTTCTTCCTCTTTGGACAGTTTTCTTGTCCAGGTCCTGAATTGATTTTCTTCCTTCTTTTCTTCTATCAAAAGTTTATGTAAGTTTCCTATAGAATCATTGGTCTTCTTTTTTCCAACATATTTTTACTGATCCCCTGGGGATTTCATGCCATACTCCCATATCACATTTGAGTCCAAGTCCTACCTCTATTCTTGTTGCCTTCCCTGGCCAGCATTAAAAGGTCCAATGAGTGTTATTTGTATATTCAGTGAGGTGTGGCCAAACTCTCAGTGTACTGTCCTCTAAATGGAGCTGAGTCCTTCCTTTCTACACCACTGCTGGAAGTTATCTACTGTGGAAGGCAACACTCCAGCATTTTTAAGAATTTTCTCTGTTGGCTTCCTATCTAGGCTAGTGGGGATGGGGAAGTTGGTGTGGAGATAAGGGTTATCATAGAAGTCTTCCATTTCCCTCTTTCTCAACTATGTATCCATAGTCATTTATTGCTGCAGCCTGGGTCTCTCTCTCTGCAACTGAGGCCTGTTGCAGGGTGTGTTAGTCAAAAAGGAGGCAATGTATAAGTGAGATATTTTCTTGTAATAAAGAGAAAATAGGCAGGTCAAGTAGAGAGAAGGAAAGGAGAGGAAGGAGAGGAAAAGAGGAGAGAGAAAGAAAAAGAAAGAAAGAAAGAAAGAGAGCAAGATGGCAAGAGAAGAGAACAAAGAGCAGGAAAGATGAAGAGGACAAGAGAGGAAACAGAGCAAGAGAGAGCCAGAGATCAAAGAAAGGAAGCATGAAGGGAGACAAAGAGCAAGAGAAGGAGGAAGAGGGTGAGAGAGAGAAGTAGACAAACTGCCCCTTTTATTGTATGAGGCATGGCTATCTCTCTTTGGTGTGAGGCATGCCTTGCTGTGGTCAGTGACTCGGGGTAGGGTCTAGCTAAAATGCTGGGAGACTGGGGCATTTCTTGCCTGATAGAGCACACATCTCAAGCAGGGACAGCTATGAGAGGTTGTGATTGAAACAGGAGCCAAAGACTCAGGAGTTATAGCCCAACTTCTTCTGCCCCTGCAGGCAGAAACTGCCCACTAGGGCTCCAGAGTTCTAGGCCTATTTACTTGACTGAGCCTAAGTTTCCTGAAAAGACCACTGCCCTACAATTAATATCACTGAAAAGGAACTGATTTGCTCTTCATGAACCATAGAAGCTTGCACATAGTTTCTGGTATTAGCACAGACGAGGAACAGAGCTTCTGGTTGTAGCCACAGACCTGGATTAGGCTCTGTGATACAGCTGAGATCACAGCCATCATCATGAACACAGGTGGCAAGACAGGCTGCCCACATCCATGTGGCTTCCTGCAGCAGCATTGCTTCAGGGTGCATTGCAGACCATTGATATCCATGTGTCCTTGGGTAGTAGCTCAGGCCATGTTCCTCAACACAGATCCAGCCACATTTTCTTTTACATTGTCTTGTTTTGTAGGCATGGATTTGTCTTTTAGGGTTTTTTCTTTTTCTTTTTCCCTCAAAAGTTTTTGCTTGCTGTATATGAATCCGCTTAGCAAATTACTTTTACTTAGACCTTTGTTTTTTCTCTCTATTTTGTGGAGAAGCCAACTTCATTATAAACATGATGATTGACAGCTGTCCATGTGTCACCTTGCAGGAGATGACAGTCTTATGTTTTATTCATGACCCTAGTAAAATATATGAACACTTGGATATACACCAAGGAAACTGCAATTTGAAAGATTTTAAAGCCAAGACTATCAATATGCAAAATTTAAAAAAAGATGAAGAACAATGAGTGGAAGGGAGAAGTAAAATTCGTGGGCAAGGGAGAAATCTGAGATGAAGCAGAGATAATACTTCGTTTTGAGAAAAGAAAGCTCACTGCAAAAGCATAAAAACTAGTTTCTTCTGGAACCAAACATGAGTGACCATAGTCCAGGAACAACGCAGATTTGGGTTTCCCCAAATACCATGTTCCTATGAGGTTCCAAAAAGTTCACTTTAGGAACTTTTTATACCTACAGAACAAAGAAAACCATAAATCAAGACAGTTTTCCAGTACACTGATGTGTCCATTAGGTAGACAGGTTTTAACAATATGGGAAGAACTCTGCCATAAGCCTTAGATACTGTCTGACAGTACTCTTAGGCAATTGATTGGTAGAAAACACTAGTGTTGTTAATTCATTTCATATGATTTTCGTCTGTTTGTTAAATGATATCTGCCTGGCCACAAAGGAGCAGGAAACGGCTATTCTGAATATAGCTCAAGGTAAATTATAACTAGTCTCTGGAACTACAGTAATGCAATCTCTCTGTGTTACTGAAATTCTTGTTCATATATGTTAGGTGTGGAGAAGGAAAGAGTCATTATGAGAAACTATTCAGGCCATATACAAACTAAAACACAAGTGAGCAAAATACAAAAATTATAGATAATCGCAGGAGAAGGGGAAGGGAGAGTTGCATGAGAAAGAGAAAGGAAGGGGGATCTGTGAACAGGATTTAAAATGAATAAATACATTGGTGAAAAAATAATAAAAACAACTAATAAAATTAAATGAAGAATTTACAGCTTTAGATATTATTTTGTTATAGTTGTGTTGACAGCATTTGTTTCTCCCCTTTGATGGTCTTTTGCATTAGACTTTGTAGGCTGCAGGTTGGGGGAGAATTATTAAGTCAGCATATTCTGGTAGTAGGGAGGATTTCTTGATAGAAGTACACTTTTTACAGGAACATCTTGATCTGTGGACTCTGACCCACCATTTGCATGGTTGTCTGTTTTTGTTTTTGTTTTTTTTTTGGGGGGGGGTAGCTGTTGTTGCTTGATTGGTTGTTTGGTTTCTTTGTTTTGTCTTGTTTTGTTTTGTGTGTATAGGTCATTTTGTCCATGCACAGGGATTTCTATGCCAAGGAACTATGGAAATTCCACTGCCCACATTCACCTTTGTTGTTAGGAGGCTCTTGAATACCCTCTTTCAAGAAGACGTGGTGACTCTACAGTTAAAGTTCCAAGATCACATAGAGCTGATTCAGGTTAGCACTGGTCTAAAGTACTGGCTTCTCTGGTAAAGTTCTTCAGAGCATCCATGGAGAATCTGTTTCAGTCTTGTGTGCCTTACAGTTGCTCTTGCCTCCACAGCCTGCTCGGCTCCAGCCATCCCTCCATGAACACTGTAGTTGGCCTGGACAATTGCCATTTGCCAAGTAGCATAAGTAATGTAGGGCAACGATGTGTGATTATAGCACTTATTCTATCATTTATTCTTACATCACCATACCACGTGCATACTGAATAAGCACTTTTTGTCAACTATGCTTCAATAAAATAAAAAACAAATCCCAACAGTCAGCACATGGGAACAGGGGAATCTCAGAGTTTACTTTTGAAGAACAGTCTCAAGGAGATTGTCTTTCACAGAGATCTCAGTTAAAATCCTCTATAAAATCCTCTGTTTTCTCACATTATGGGAAAGTTGTATACCATAGGTAAGTAGACATTCCAGAATAGGAATTCATGAGGATGTTTCTTCCCTCCCCACTTTTTTTTTTATTATTGGATATTTTCTTTATTTACATTTCAAATGTTATCCTCTTTCCTGGTTTACCCACTCCTGGAAACCCCTCATTTCATCCTCCCTCCTCCTGCTTCTATGAGGGTGTTCCTCCACTCACGCACCTCCACTCCTACCTCCCTGCCCTCAATTTCTCTACTGGGACATAGGGAAGTCTCTTAAGTTGTTATTTGGCTGGAGCAGGAGGATTACCTCATCTGTGATGTCGTTTAGGGGAGGCATGTGGATTATAAATATCTCCCATAAGTTAAAACTTTCCACTACATCACATTTCAATGTTATATAGCTCTTTTTAACATCCAGTAACCATTCAGCAAAATTACTAAAAAAAAAAAAAAAAAAAAAAAAAAAAGAAAAAAAAAAGAAAAAATGCTGGGTTCTATCCTTGGACAGCAGCACGACATAGATAATAAGAGCTCTAGAATGTGGAAAAATCTAAAAAGAAGTACCATAAACATAATGGGTTACCTATTCAACACCCATATATACGTATATGTGTATGTTAACTATACATCAAATATTTATTCATCACTATAATTTCAAGCATCTTTGGATACCAACATTCTATTTGGTAATATAAAGTTGTTATAATAGTAAAAATTTTTACAGTGATGACATGGCTCTTTGAAAAACAATGATCACTTCTAGGATTTTTATCTAATGTAATTATGTTATGAGAAATAAAATCATTGGTTTGATATGGTACAGCAAGGAATTGTTATGATACACCAACTGTGATTTTTATGGCACTTTGTTTCTATTAGAGAGTGAGTGATATTATAAAAATTATGAAATATAAATACAGTTTCTTATATGTGATTTCTAAAAAATGTAAAGAAAGTGTATGCATAGGTCTTACATAGTATATAGGAGGCACTGATACTGGATGAATCCCATAGTTCAATTTGTGAACACATCCTCCTATATCAGTACATAAACACTTGTGCTTGGCTGTTATAACTAGCCACCAATCTATTTATTTCACAGAGTTAAGTCTATTGTCTCTTTTTTAGCAGCTCCAATTGCCCCAAATATCTAGAGCTTAGTCCAATACTATTTTCAGACATGAGACAGGAAAATAATTGCTCCATTCTTGCTACCACCCACTTCCTCTATAGCAGCCTGGGTGCTGATTGATCACACAGTGAATGTGAGTAAAGATGACAGCCTGGACTTTTCTGCTGCTTGAGACCCCAGGCCACACAATAGTGATGCTCCACTCTGAAAGCTAGTTCCCAAGACTTCTTATTCAGGTGCATGGGCTCAGTTATTGATCCATAAAACACAGGCAATGCACCAAGAGGAGTGCTTTACTAAAGCCATATCTTCTGTGCAGCTTGGACTTGTGTTTGGCTTCAGCCATGTAAATACATTCTTGGAGTCACTCCATACCAGCATTTGTTTCCATGAGCCTTGAAGGCCAGGACATTGTTTCCTGTTATATCTATGGGATCTAGAGCTGTGCTTAGGCCTTCATGTTTGGACAGATGGATGGACAAGATCACTTATTTAGCTTATTGAATTTAATAGAGATGATTGCAAGTCTTTTCTTGGATCTTTCTCTCCTAAAAGAGCTTTTGGAAAATTGATTCATCTCTCCTCTCAAGATCTGTTCTGTGAATCAAATGCCTTTTGTGGCTTTGGTTTGTGTTATAGCTGTCTCATTAAGCAGATGCCACACTTGAGGCTGCAATACATTACATTATTTCCTTTCTCTTATCAAGTGAAAGCAAGCATGCACTGTTGTCATTCTAAACACACAGTGATTATTAATGATACCATACAACATATTCTTTGTGGAGATGCTTTATTCTTATTTTAAAGGGGGAGTCAAGTGCCAGTTTCTTTTGCCTTCATGAGACAGATGTTTGTTTGTTTGTTTGTTTCTGACTTAATAGACTTGCTGTTTTGAAGCATACTTATAATTTTCCTAGTGAACTCCATTAAAATAGCAGCATTATAACTAAGAGGATATTGCATCTTGAAATTTGATACATGAATGAAATCTCATTCCAGGACACAGAATAAATGGTGCACTGAAGTATAATTTCAAGACATGTTAGTATTAAAACATTTCTTAGAATTCCTAAGATACCGGCACACATGATATATCAATAGATACAAACATTTATAGCTACTAGCATAAAAGTGAGTGAACTGTAGCAATGGAAGACAAACTGGCAGGATTCCCTTTTAAAGGCCATTTGAGGGATTATAAAAAAGCCAGTGGGAACAAACCATTTAATGGTTTATGAATGGGTGTATGCATATTCATAGAGCAGCCAAAGGATAAAAGTTAACAGATTTACATTTGAACTTTAATAAATTCCACACAGTTACATTATAAATCACTTTTCAAATAGTTTTGTGATTGTCAGAAAAAAAAATCATAGGTCAAAAATATACTCAGATATAAAGGTCATTCTGTAAGGATCTTTTACCTTGTCTCTTAGACAGGGTCTTACCATCCTGAGATTGCCAGGTAGGCCAGTGAACTTCAGGGGTCTGCCTACTTGGGCCCCCTCAGAGCTGGGATCACCAGTACAGGTACTATGTTTTCTTTGTGGATGTGGAGCTCATGTCATGTGTGTACAGTCCTTTTCTCTGATCATCAGTTCTGCTTTAAGAGGTCAAATTGCCTCTTATCCATATAATCTTCCAACTAGAATCACCAGGAGAACTAACCATGGGTACCAGGAGAGGGATTTCTTCTTGGTTAAGAAGTAAGAATTCATGATTAATATCCTAATATAAAAATTCTGTCATTACTCTTGTGGTTTTCAACCTAGGTGGTACTTGTTTCTAGTTTATATCTTCAGCACATTTCTAATATACACATCTGTATAAAATTAAAATAAATCCAATATTTTAACAGATTCATGTTTGACCTTTAACACAATTCAGACAGTTATGCATCAAACCTATTGCTAAATATTGTTTTGTGGTTATATGTCAGAAAACTTGTTTTGATAAGATAAATGTGGCCAAAAGAATCAATTTTAGTTTTATTATGTTCTTCCTTGAAGATTTCTTTCCTCAAGCCCCATTTATGTTTTATTGTCCCCTCTTCATTTCCTCCCTTTTCAATCTGTCAATCTAATACTTTTGCTTGCGGACATTCACTACAATTTTATGACAATCCCAGTAAGTCCCCCCTCCTCTCTTGTACTATATATTTTCTCTCTTTTAATGACAAAGGTCATTTCTTATTTCATATATATATATATATATATATATATATATATATATATATATATATATATGTATGAGTGGTTTGCTCGCATTTCTGCAGGAATACCACATTTGTGCCTGTTACACACAGAGTTCAGAAGAGGTCTCAGATCCCTTTGGACTAGAGTTAAAGGATGATTGTGAACCACCATCTGGGTGTTGGAAACTAAACCCAACTCCTTTGAAGGGGGAGCCAGTGCTCTTAACTGTTAAGCTATCTCATTCAAACACACTGAGCTGGAGATCAAATAGATTTTTTTTAGGGCTGCGTTCAAACCAGAGTCTTTGCACATACTAGGCAAGTGCTATCCTATACACTGAGTTTAGACCCAGACATTTTCTCTTTTTCTGGTCTCTCTTCTTTTGTTCAGAATATGGAAAAAGGAAACCAGTAGAAGACTTTCGATAAATATAATGGACTCTTAAAATTTTTGAATAAGCTCAAGTTTTGGATATTATTTTTGCTGGATTAAATGTTTTGTGTTTCTAGGACACTGAGGGGTGTTTTCAACTTGCCTTGGGTAAAAAATGGGTCACTTTTGCTACGAGTCACTGGGGTTGAGAAGACTGATGATAATGGAAAATATCACTAAACTATAGTTCAGGGCTTCTACCTTCTCTTTTTGTATGGCCAGCATGTACTCAGAAAGTGTTAAGGTTGGATTGTATGAGGGAAGACCTCAGCCATTGCAGCTGCGAGGAGACAGTGAAGGCAGAGTTTTGCAAATTTAGTGTGAGTCTGAATCACCTAGTGACCTTGTTAAACTACAAATGTGAACCCCTTCCTGAGGTTTCTTATTCAGTCAGACTCCCAACATGTTCACAGGTACAGCTGCCCACGGATAGATTTCAAGAACAACTTGGTTATGGGTTTATATCTCAGCTTTGTCAGAATCAGGCTATGAGCTACAATTGTGGGCAAGTGGGGTTCCATATTCCCTGTATCGCAGTGCCCTCTGTACACCCAATTCTTTTCTTAATCTCATGTACACTTACAGTAATCTTTGATCATGTCTTTGTTTTTCACAGTGAAGCATTCAGTGCCAGTCAAATTGTGTGTTGGAGCTGTAGTACTTAACTGGGAGATAGGCAGGGAAACACAAATTTCTTTGCCTGCTTGGAGTACTTCTAGTGACTCAGTTGCAAGTCAGAGAGAATTACCATTCGGTCACAAGGGAGCGCTTTTCTACATGAAGACATTCTTTTGTACAAAGTCATCTTTCCTTGGGGATATAAAGGTCTACTGAATTCTGAATATTTCACATGGCCTGGATACATAACTGAATATTTTACTTTTGTCAAGTGCATTCTGTCTATTCAGTAACTCTCTTCACCTATGCAGACTCCAAGGGTGACCTATAAAAAGCCTCAAGCTAATCCTCAAGTCCTCAGGCACTACTTTCAAGTCTGCCTTTTTAAATACCGGTTTAAAACCTTGTATATTTATGAGACGTTTTAGTTGTTCTATTTCTTGTTTGCATTATACTTTACTAAATGGGCCCTATGATTTGACGCTTCTGCTAGACCTTTGTTTAGCTTTTAAATCCCACTTTCATTCCTTCTCTACACCTTTAAACATAAGAATCTCATCCCTGTACTCTACCCTAAACCTAGCTTTCTACGTTTCTATTTTCTGTGCTTTGATGGAGATGTGTGTGTGTGTGTGTGTGTGTATGTGTGTGTGTGTGTGTGTGTATTTCTCCCTTCGATATGTTAAAAGACACACATAATAGGAAAAAAATTGATGTGTACTATTTTATATCCCATATTACTGAATTTAGTGTTTACAAAATATTTCAGGGCTTTAGAACTCAATATGTACTTAGTTCATACTTTTTATTTCAAGTGTAAAAGAGGCTGACTTGGGCTAATTTAAGGACTGTACTGCATTCAGTTGAGTTGGTGGACAAGAGAGTAATATCAGAGCTCCGAGGGTCTCAACCACCAACCAAGGACTGCACATGGAGGGGTCTGATTGTTCTGGCAGCATGTGCATAGTAGAGGATTGCAAATTCGATCATCAATAGGAGGAGAGGACCTCGACCCTGTGAAGGTTCTGTGCCGCAGTGTAGGGGAATGCCAGGGCCAATAAGTGGGAGAGGGCGGGGTGGCAGGCATGGGGAGGGGAGAGGCAACAGGGGTTTGTTTTTGTTGTTTTTGTTTGTTTCTTTGTTTTTTGGAGGGGAAACTGGGAAAGGAGAAATTCACATGTAAATAAAGAAAATATCTAATAAAAAAAAAAGAAAAGAAAAGAAAAGAAAACCCCCAAACAACTCAGACTGTTGATAAGACAACAGCTTGCTTTCTGCAAACTGACAGAGGAGGCCCATTGCTGAGGACAACATGCACACAGAAACACACACACACACACACACACACACACACACACACACACACACAATACATACATACACTTCAATGAACATGGAAAAGCTGAGCTGGTTCCTACAGAGATTCTTTACTTCTACATGCTAGTGTCTTTGGTATGAGAAGTACTCAACAAGTTACCAAACGAGAAATGTAAACACCAACCTAGCCACAAAACATTTGACCTACAATCTGCCTTGCTTCAAAAATATTCCAGGGCAATGATGGCACAGAACTTTTAGGAGTAATCAACAAATATCTGATTTGACTTAAGACCCACTCCACAAGACAGATCCCATACCTGACTAGTTAAACCAGAGACCTAGGGCAGGACAGAAGGAAAAGAGTCCTAAAAGAAATTATCAATAAAATGATTCCTAATAATATTCTGCTATCTTCATCGACCACTGACCTATTCACTCATCCTCAAAGAAGCTTCCTCCTGAAGCAAATGGGAACAGATTTGGTCATCCACAACCAGAGATTACTCATAGAGAGAATCCTTGCATCACGCAACCTTAAAGATGTCCCTATTAAACTGTTACTTTCAGAACTCTAGGAACCCCATGGATAAGGAGGCAGAAGTGATGGAGAATGCCATGAGAACCAGGCCCTGTGAATCAAACTGAGTAACACTCACATGAGCTCTGATTCTTCTTATGCTTGGGACTCTTTTCCTTCTGTCTTGTTGCCTTATCAAGCTTCAATGTGATGGTTTTTGCTTGATCTTATTATGTTTTATTTTGTCATGTATGATTGCTTTTTAAAAAGAATGAATTTTATAGGTCACATGAGGAAGGCGGGGTGGGAGATGCTTGTTTCAAGTCATAGACTAGATGCTGAGGTCTGGTTTCTGTCTTCAGGGTTCTCAGTTCCACTTCTGGGTTGTTACTTTTCTCAAAGAAATTCTTCCTTGTCTGAGCAGCTCAATAGTCTCCCAAACGTGGACTTTCATGGCAATCAGTAAGAAATCACATCTTTCTCTTAGCTCTTCATCACCCCTGAGAACTGTTTCATCTGGTCTGCCTGGGGTAATGTGACTTCTGACACAGACCCCTGGCCACTCTAGTGTTTTGTGCTTCATCTGCAGAGCTCAGCTGGCAGACTGTCGATTAGACGATTTAAGTAATTATGGAAAGGTAAATACCCCATTCTGCATTCTCTTCAGAGAACAGGTGAAATTTGTAGAAAATGTCCTTTTTACTTATTGATCACTTATTTCATTCCCTGGCCATGAGAAATTAATATGTCTTTTCTGGCATGAATTGCAAAGAAGTTCTGTGCTCTATCAGGGTTTATAAGAGGTATGTGCCATTTATAAATAAATTCTTCATACATTAGATTTGTGTCAATTTTCCCCTGCTGCTTTACTTAAAATTACATAAGAACCGCACACAGTGTGAACAAAATAAACTTTGGAAGATAGAAACTAACATCTGTAGGAAGTAGAAAAAGGCCAATCTGTTATTGTTTTATTTTATGTCAGATTGTGTGCATGGAATATTCATATGTGAGGCTTTCTATTATTTTATTTTGTGTGTAGATATGTATTATATATTCAAATGTAAAGGACTTTTCTTATTTTATTTGGTGTGGGTATGTGTGTGAATGGAGTATGTATGTGGTGTGTATGTGTGTGTGTGTGTGTGTGTGTGTGTGTGTGTGTGTATGTATGTGATGCAGATGCCAGTGAAGGACTGGGCATATTCTCATCTGTCATTTTACCTTGAGACCCTTAAGATTGGATCTCCCACTGAACTTGAAACTCACTGTTTTGAGCCAAGTTGTACGGCCTTTGAGCTCCCAAGCATCAGCCTGTCTATTTGTTAATGCTGGGCTTAAAAGCAAATACAATCATACCCAGGTTTTATGTGGATGCTAGAGATTCATACTCAGACCTTCATGTTTCTACAAGATACTCTTGCTTAACCATCTTACCAGCCCAAAGGCAGGATGGCACAGCCATATCCACTGTAAATGGGGAGAGTCCTGATGCCAACACAGCTGAATCATGAAATCAGCACAACTGCTTGACACAGTTCCAGAAAAGTCGAGTGGAATGCTACAATCATTGTTCCTCTAACTCTAACTTTCAGGTTTTAGTCTCTGTGTATTGGATTCTTGGGGATTTTCTGCATTATGATTCATTTTATGTTTTTTCCAGAGAAAAATCCTAAAATTAACTTTATGTGGCCACAATTTGGAATTCTTTCTTATGTTGTGGAGATCATTAAGCACAGATAAGCATATATTTAGATGAGGTAATTACTTTAAGAATCTTCTTGGGGTATCTGCCCTGTGCAAATTCAAACAGCATAATGTGTGCATTGGAAACAAAGACAATTGACAAACTCTGACTGGCCAGGAGAATAGGTTACGGATTCAAGGTCTCTTTTTATTATAGGCTTAGAGCTCTCTGAAAATGTAGTGGAGAGAGGAATACAGTTCAGTAAATAAGATACATTGACTAAAATAAACTTTTCCTACTTTATAGCACAGATGATAAAACATGTAAGAAAAGAAATAAGGTATTAGCATTTGCTATTCATAAAAAAACAGTTCAGATATTTTTTTGTTTGTCTGGAGTGCTTTCAAACAGCAAATACTGCAAGCCTTAAAGCAGCTGTCATATAGTAAATGTGTTTGTTTTGGAGGAGACATTCTTTGGATTCTCTAAATTGGAGTTATAAGGCTAATAAGGATAAGAATAAAATCTGTTCTTTTTGTATTCGCTAATTGTAACTGAACTTGTAACCCTGGACATGCCATGAAAAGTCAAACACACATATTCTGTACCACTTGGATAATCACTAGCCTATCTTTGTTCTGTGAAACTTGTATAAATAAGCACCTAGTCAGTCAGACCCGCAGGAAAGGTCTGATTGCAAGGCAGAACCACAGAAGCAGCCTGATTGCAAATCAGAACTGGGAAATTCCTCTGACCACCAACTGACTCCTTAACTCCTCTGCTGCTGTCCTGTCAGCAAGGGTCCCCCACCCAGCTCTCCTCCCTGTGCCAGGTTACAGTCTCTCCCTCCATTAAAGCCCCTGGCAGCAGGATATGTAAACTCATTGCTGTCATCAATGGATTATCACAAAGCTTCAGGATCTCCCATTCTAAACCCTTATGAAAGTGAAGAACAAGATTGATTAAATAATTAGAAACAATTGTGACACACACTTAATTGAGGCCATTAGGACTGTTCTATGGGTGTGATCATACATCATACAGGTTTGTCCACATTCCCTGCAAAGGAGTTTTAATGTATTACCTGCTCAAATGGCCATATAGTTTTACTTCTCCTTTGTGACTCTCCCATGCCACTCCCGCTTTGCCTGGGAATAAGTCACAACCTTTGCTGCCGGCTACACAGCCCTGGATGCCCTGGCCCTGTAACTTCCTTTGCAGAGGCTCTTTCTCTCTCCTGCTTACTCACTCTATGGAAGTTTTACTAGCCATCTCTCCATACCTACTTCCACACCCTCAAAGCTTGAGACTGCCACAGTTTCCCATGCCCTCTTCTCCTTGTCTAGTAGTCTATCTACAGTTTCTTCCTCGTTTCTTCCTTTTTCACTGTATAAGACTTTATGATACTGTTTACTCTTTTGAGTCTCTTTCCATTTAATCCCATATAACCTAGTGCCCCCAGCTCAGGGATCCTCATCTGTGAAGTCTACTTTATGATTGTTCCATGGAAATAAATATATACGATTATAACATGTATGTATTATTTTCCTTTAGTAACTGTTACCCGACAAGACGATCAGCCCCAGAAAGAAAAGCGTGGTCAGTATGTGCGGTGCTGTGCATCTAGGGAAGTGTGAAGCCTGTAGTTGGCTCTTTACAATTAATCATTGAATAAAAGTAATGGATTAGCTTCAAGTCTTTCTCTACTTTAGTAATCACTAGTTGATCTGAGTTTCCCTGGACACTGACACTGATATTGTCTCTAATAACATGGTTTAGTTACTAGAACTGGAAATCTTCTATTTATTTATTTTTTGGAAGGTGCTGGTAGCCACGAGACTGAGAACTTTCACAGACAAATCTTAAAACAAATAATGGTCACGAATTGTCTTCTGGGAAAACATTTATACATTGATTTGCTTCTAGTTTGGGTGTGTTTGCCCCACCTTGACAAGATGCTGTCCTGGTTAGAATCGAAATCCTGTCTCTAACAGCATTGCTCCCTTATGTGATTAAAATGATATTAAAATTTAATTTGCCCTTGACTTTGCCTCATTGCTTCTGCAGGATATTACATGGCTAGTTATGTGCATCACAACCAAGTCCTCTGAAGATTATATATATATATATATATATATATATATATATATATATATATACATACATATATATATGTATATATATATATATTATACATACATATATATATATACACACACACATATATATGTATATATATACATATATATACATATATATATATATTCAGGGAACTGGAATTGAGAGTGCTTGCACAAAAATCTTTCAAGGGTTCATCTCTTATATCTGTGTAATGGAAATGAGTGTTCTGAACTAACTTTACAACAACTCCATTTTCATTTCCTTGGAAGATGGATAAAAGCTGACTGAAGTGGCCATCTTTCCTATAGAGATCCCTAAATTTGAGTCTTTATAAATAAAAGTTGATTGGTTGTAGAATATTTTGAAGATACAGCATTATCATCCTATCGGGGACCACTGGGTAGAATAAGCTTTTTAATTGGACTCAAGACCTACTAAATAGAAGGGTACTGATACCTGTATTTCTAAACCTAGCTAACTGCCCATAGGATCCACCACTGCTACTGTTCTAAATGATAATTTCCAACTCCATCCATACATATCCACCTGTATATGTACAGATAAGCGCAACTCTAACCCATCATCAAAGAAGTTCATTTCTGCAGTATGTGGAGATGATTACAGAAATCTAAGACTAGTTAAAATAAGACAACAGATTGTAGGATGTTTAGCAACAATTGATAATGTACAACACAACCCTTATACCTAAGACTTAAAGATGAGAAGAAGGGAAGAGTGTAAGAGCCAGAAGATCAGGAAAATTTCTGTAAGATATCATTTAGATGTTACAAAAACCTTTACCTTTGAAATCTTAACATTATCTTTGCCTAAACAAGATGTGTATAATGATCTGTATAATGGTGATCTAAACCATATCATTTGACATGGTAACATGGGTGGGGGAAATGTCACAGAACCCCACCACTAGATAAAGAGCTCCAGGAAACTAATGGCTACTGAGAGAGAGAGAGAGAGAGAGAGAGAGAGAGAGAGAGAGAGAGAGAGAGA
>NW_022196906.1:71602849-71609370 GCF_008632895.1 Mastomys coucha | reverse complement strand
AGAGAGAGAGAGAGAGAGAGAGAGAGAGAGAGAGAGAGAAAGAGAGAGAGAGAGAAATTTTCTTTAGGGAAAAGTCTCCTGATAGATTCTCAATCTAATCCCAAGTGGTCAAGCTTAAACATATAAACATATTTACACATATGTATATATGAATGTGTATATGTGACAATAAGTGCTTAAAAGGTGATGAATTTTAGAGGGGATAAGGAAATGTAGATGGAATAGGACAGGGTGGAAATGATATGAAGACTATATGTAGAAAATTATTCTAATAATTAAATTTAAAAAATAAGATTGACTTGCCCAACAAACCTTTTTTGCCACTGTTCTTTGAACAGTGGAGTATAATAGCTATTTTCTTAATATGTACACTGAATAAAATATAAACCATAATAAAGACATTAAAGTATGCAGGGAAGATATACATATTTTATAGTCAAATGATATTCTCTTTACATAAGGGACCTGAACTTACAAGGACTATAACCACTGTGAGTCCATGTGGGTGACTGAATTTGAGTCTCTAAGGTAGAGTTCTGGTTCCTGAGATACTTCAGGATATTTTTTATTACAGGTCTTTCTTTTATTGACTCCCTGTTTCTCATAGCTGAATCCTCAATAGCATCTCAGGCTCCTATTTGTCACCTTCTTCATCCCCCCATCTAATTAATCTCTCATTTTCCACTCTAGGAAATGTCTAGGTCAAATAATTAATCATCTCTCCTACAAACTACTACAATAGTTCTTTAGCAAGAACTGGTTATTTTGCAAAACAATTTTTCAATGTAAACTACTTATTTAGCCTAGAATAATCATTTAAAACAATAATCAACTATTTCCTTTATTTGTTGATTCTTTTAAAATACTATAGGCAATAGTAATTGGAAGTTTTATTACAGTACTTAAAACTAAGGTTCTTATCTTCTCTGTGGTGGGAATTTAAAGAGCATATTAAATATAAGGATAATTTAAAATGTTTGATATTAAAATATCTTAGTGTCCATTCTCCCTGCACCATTTTAATACCTTTTCTTTGTTCTGTATACTAAGTGTTTTGATTATTATGTGTCCATAGGAGTGTCTTTTCTGTCCATGTCTATTTGATATTTTGTATGCCTATTGCACCTCGATAGTCATATTTCTCTTTAGATGTGGGAAGTTTTCTTCTATGATTTTGTTAAAAATGTTTTGACAAGGGTTTATTATGCTATATCTACATCTATTATTTGTAGGTTTTGTCTTTTCACAGTGTCCCGGAGTTCCCAGATAGCTTGTACTTGGATCATTTTTATACTTAATATTTTCTTTGACTGAGTGATCTGTTTTAAGCATCTGTACTAACTTACTGGGCCATTATCACTGGATAATGCCATGAGAAATTAAATTAGGCCAGGTTGGAGGGGCTACAGCACTACTGAAGTTGTGACAATTTTATTGAGTGCAATCAGATTTTTTTTTATATCTTTATCAGAAATAAAATATAGTGGCAATTTCTAGGGTCAACACAATTGTAGTTGCCAGGATAAAATGATATTTGCACATTATACAGGGTACACATATTAATGTCTAAAACCAATTGTCCGGTCAAACTTTCATGCTCCCTTGACTACTAAGGGAACATACAGAGAAACACAAAGCAGCCTGAATGCTTCACTTCCTGAGGGAATGCATTGGTCTTCCAGAAACTCAAATGCATATTGTGCCCCAGAGCAATGGACTCTATTTTGAAAAACCTGGAAAGTTGAGCTTGTGCATACATAGAGTCTTCACCCTTACTGGCTAGTGGTCAAGGTACTGGAAGGTACCAACTCAACTACAAACCTTTTGATCTGCAATGGTGCCATGCCTGCAAGATATATAAATGCAATAGTAGCACATACTTGTGGGACTAACCAACAAATATCTGATTGGATTTAATGCTCACTCCATCAGATACAACCCATCCCTAGCACCAGGTAGCCAAAAACCTTGATACTAGATAGGCCAGAAACCTTGATCATTAGCCAGGAAGGGTGAAGCTTCCATTGTATTCAGTTTCCATACGAAAACGTGCACACACTCAAGGAAGGGAGAGATAAGGAATCAGAAAGAGAACCTGGAAAGTGGAATAATGATCTATTTTTAATACTCCAAAATAATATGGGGGGGGGGAATTGTATAGCTCAGGGATAAAGCACTTTCCTAAACATAAAGATCTGGGTTTGATTGCCAACATTACAAAAATAATCTAATGATATGAGCTGGAGATATGGCTTAGCAGTTAATGCGCATATTTACTCTTCTAGAGAAGCTGAGTTCAGTTCCCAGCACCCATGTTAGGTAGCTTACAACCAACTTGATCTTCTCATATCTGTATTGTTTTTAGCCTCTGCAAGCATCATATTCAGGAAAACTACTCCCATACTCTACTCCCCCCATATATATATATATATATATATATATATATATTATATATATAATATACATATATATATGTACATATAATATATATATAATTAAAATGAAAAATCTTTAAGAAAAAGAGAAAGAGATTATAGCTTTGAGACTTGGATTTTGTGTCATCATGGGGAAAGGGATGGATTCATGGTGATACAGTGACAGATGGCAGATGAAATGACTGAGAAGCTGCTGACTCTGGCATGGTTGTAACTATTAAGACATAAGAAACTAGAGGCTACTAAAAAGAGACATAACAAAGTATTTCAATGGTAGATAAAACTTGACTTTTAATAATGTCTAAGGTATCATAGTGGAGATATCTTTGGGGAGGGCCAGTAGATATGAGGTTAGTTTTTCGAGTATACTCTTTCCCATTCTCCAGGGCCCCTTGAGTGGCTACAAGTAAAATATACTGCTCTAAGCCACATATGTGGATCAAGAGGAGGGCATGAGATGGACAATACTTCTGCCAGAGCCTCAAAGAAGGTTTGGAAATATGAGCAGGGAGGAAATGGAGAGCTGAGTATCCCCTTAATAGTTTCTGCACTGTGTGGGTGATGGATAATGTACAACTAAGCCTGACTTAGAATACCGGTGATTAGTATCACTTCTACTTTCTATGGTCATGAAGACTCAGTTATACCAACAACAGATTCTTATTTTTCATAAATTAATATAATGTAGGGGTAGTATTTGATGGAGCAAAGTGAAAAGGGATTCAAGATGAAATGAAAGAATACATCAGAATTTTCAAAGGAGGATGACATGATTTTTTATTGGTGTAGAGAGAATACTGAGAATCTAAAAACTCAATTGGAAACATTGCTATCCTCATTTATCTAGACACTATCTGTGAGTCAGTTCTGTAGAATCTGGACATACCCGTCAATAAAGTTGTCTCATGAACTCATTAATCTGGGAGACTGGTTTAAATTTTAATGCCATTTACTTTTTGCATTTATATTATATTCACTAGCACATTCTTTGAAAATGACTTCCTTTGTTATACTGAAGTCACGACTTAGAAAACAACACTCAGCAGGGGCTGTGCGTTCATCATTATTAAAGCAGAAGTGATCACCAAAGCTGGTAATTTCCTGCTCAGAGGTCTTGTGCTGAGGCCCATGTATTGTGCTGAGAAGAGAAGGAGACAGTGTGGAGCCTCTTGGAGTCCTCATCTCTTCTCACTGCTAGCCTGTTTGCATCTATGAAAATATAATTACATAGAGCAGCTGAATATGGAAAAGGAAACAAAGTGATTCAGAATCCCAATGTCTCCAAATTTCTTAGTATTCGTAATGAAGATCAAAACAATTTCGAATGTTTCAAAGTGATGTAAATGTTGGGTACCTCTTATATCACTGGAACCATCCTAAAGACAAATTACAAGATTGGGCCCATGTAACTTCTTCATGGACTACCTTCTAAAGATCTGAATTTTAAGACAATCCTTGTTCTATTGTTTTCAGTGAGTAGAGAAGCCACAAGCACAGTGCAGAGAGCATCTTATTTTTTAGGTTGGCTGTCACTCATTCCAG
Organism: Mastomys coucha; assembly: GCF_008632895.1. Lineage (NCBI taxonomy): Eukaryota > Metazoa > Chordata > Mammalia > Rodentia > Muridae > Mastomys > Mastomys coucha. The sequence goes on along the minus strand of NW_022196906.1, from coordinate 71,605,393 downwards.
GTCCTCCCTGTCAAATACATTTGAATAAATTAAACTATATGAGGAGAACTCATACCTAATTCAGATGTAGAAGAAGTTCAGGAGGTTCAGTCTTATTTGTCTCATGTAGGTATAACCATCATAGATGTTATTATTTATCATTATTATTATTATTATTATTATTATTATTATTATTATTATTAACTTTTAAGCTACTCTTGCAATGTCTGAGGGATGTTGATTCCCAATATTTTCACTGGGCTTTAGCTTTGTAGATCCTTAGAATCTATCTCTTAGCTAGCTGGCTTTCTTGCTTTCTTTCTTCCTTTCTTTTTCTTTCTTTCTTTCTTTCTTTCTTTCTTTCTTTCTTTCTTTCTTTCTCTCTCTCTCTTTCTTTCTTTCTTTCTTTTTTCTTTCTTTCTTCTCCCTTCTTTCCTTCCTTCTTTCCTTCTTTCCTTCCTTCCTTCCTTCCTTCCTTCCTTCCTATCTTTCTTTTGAGGCCAGGTCTCATGTATTTCAGGGATGGCCTTGAACTTTCTACCTATTGAAGATATCCTAGAATTCCTTCCTGCCTCTGCTCTCTGAGTGCTGGATTACAGGCATATACCATTATGCCTAGAATACTTCTTGATTTTTTTTCCCTCAAATCATTTAATGAGCTTCATTTACCCAGCATTTAGCCACCCATTATCTTTTCCTCTTCTATTAGTCTGAATGTAGTACAACTGAAAGTTGATCTATTAATGTCTCCTTGGCTCTCAATCCAGAAGACAATGTGTTAAGTGAGGCAGTATATGCAAATAATGTCCTATCCAATGAGAAAATAGATCAAGTCAAAACACAATCCTCAAAATGTTTCCCATACTGTGAAAATGTCTAATTCTTTTCATTTTTTTTTTTCTGGAAAAGGTAGGATTTCACTATTATGAACAAAGGAATATATGAATTCCTATGTATGACTATCGCTGTGGCTAGTGATTGTTCACAACAGTAAAGATGTTGAAAGTGCAGTTCTTAACTTCATCATAGTGAAGGGTACAACCTTTAAGACAAAAAACCCAATGGAGAGAAGTTAGATTATTAGGATCATGACTTTTATAGTCTCCATTAAAGAGACCTCAACTCTTTCCTCTCTCTTTCACTTTGACCACCATGAGACAGAAAAGTTCTGCCTTGTGCTTCTTCTAGAAGATTCTGTGCTGCCATAGACCCAAAGCAAGAGGGACAAGTGACCGTGGGCTCAGCCTACCAGCTAAATTAAACTTTTATTCCTTTAAAATTGTTTATTTTCTGTATTTTATCAAAATGACAGAAAGTGACTGATATTGTAGGTTAAATGAGTGAGTTTCAGTCAGATATGGAGATGCACACCTTTATCAGAGTACCCCTGTGTCCGGCCGGGGAAATAATAAAGTGGGGGAAGGGTAGGTAACCCGCATCCCACCAGAGTTCGGGGGACTGGCGCGGAATCCTATGGAACCACCGCTGGACAATGGTGTCGGCCGCTCTGGGAGTAGGGAACGTACAATCTCTGCTCTGGCTCTCATGTACCATAGACCACTGGGCTGGGGGATGTGGGAGGCTACCCTCAAACTCTCAAATCCGCTGGGTGGGTGTCTGGCTGTGGGAAGCCACTATCCCAGTCTGCAGGGCAGGAGGAGGGGAAAGTGGAGAGGGAACAGCCCTGTGGGTTCTCAGTCTTGGGTATTCCAGATGTTACTGGACACCCAGGAGCACTGAGAATGAACTGGGGGCCCCTGGAGCAGCTCAGTCAACCCCGGGACTGAAGGGAGAAAGGGGCAGGAAAAAAAGGAGGCACCCAGTGATTCCCACGTGGGCATGGGGTGAGAGACCTTGGTCCGGTCTCTGGCTGGAGCTAGAAGACTTTCCTACTGGAGGTTAGACAGGGCTCTTTAGAAGGCCTAATCCATTGCTCCAGCACGACGAGTCTAGATGAAAGGAAGCAGTCCATGCTCTTAAGGTGTTTATTATAGAAAAGAGAGAGAGAGAGAAAAGGTAGTGCAGTAGACACTGGCCATGACAACGTGGAGAGATGGGGAAGGGGAGAGAGGGAGCAAGAGGTAAGAGTAAAGACAAGTAGTTAAGAGTGAGAGGTTAAGAGAGAGGAGGGGTCAAGTAGCCCCGTTTTATAGCTGGGCTACCTTTCTGTTCCCAGGTAACTGTGGGGCAGAGCATACGTGGCTGTGGTCAGGTGACTGTGCGGGCAGAATCCAGCCAGAATGCTGGGAGCTGGGCGCATTGTCTATATGATAGATAGCACAGGATAATGGAGTGAGGGCTCATGGTGTCCGCAGCCTAATGTCTGGGGGGCTAGCGTATTATTCCATCCCTTGTAGAATTTTACACTGGGTCTCCAGGATAAGCCTCACTCAACCAAGAACACAGACTGCCTTTCACAGTGCAACACCCCTGCAGGTAAAGGAGTAAATTTCTGGGAATTTCAGACCAGCCAAAGATGCATAATAAGACACTGAAAAAGAAGAAGAAGAAGAGAAGAAGAAGAAGAAGAAGAAGAAGAAGAAGAAGAAGAAGAAGAAGAAGAAG